>NW_022325553.1:0-9708 GCF_002776525.5 Piliocolobus tephrosceles | reverse complement strand
AGACACCTTGAAAGACTTGGAAATGCTAAAGAATTCAGTGAAGTGATGGGTAAATCCTTAGCATTGTTGTTTTAGTAACTAATGAATACTTTTCCATTTGTTCATTCTACTTTCTAAAATAGAGGAAAAGTATGTGCGTAGATCATTTTAGATGCAGATGTTTGGAAAGGTAGGCACAAAGCACAGGAAACTAAAGCTATCTAACTTGATACAAAATTTCAGTGTCTGTTTTTCTGATAGGTTTTTAATTCATTCACATAAGGAATATTTATACATCAGTAATACTTGTATATATTTTTTTAATTAGGAGGAGCTGAATGATGCTGTGGGATTTTCTAGAGTCATTCATGCCATTGCTAATTCGGTAAGTGAGCTAGACTTTTTAGCAAGATTGTAGAACATACTATTTCAGGTGAAGTGTCTAATTGTCATTGCAGATTAATCATTTCATCTCATTTAGAATGTTTACCTAGTATGAAGGAAGAAGTTAGAACTTCATCAAGATAGACTATTGTTATAATGCACTTGATGAGACATAATTGCTAAATTATATTCAAATCAATTTTCAGAGAGCCTTGCTTGAAAAATGCATAGGAGGGTTACACTATGCTGTCCTTATATGACTACATGGAAACCAAGAGTTATTCTCAAATCCAGTAAGAAGTCGAATAAGAAAGTAAGGAATAAGGGGAGAAACAAAAGATATTTGGCTGAAGGTGTTTTGTTCCCTAAGTAGAAGAATCTAGAGGGTAAAAATAATGATGTCTTTGTTTATGCTGCATAAATGTAATTGAATCTTATTCTTAATAATATTTGATACTTTTTAAAAAGATATTGGCCATTTGTGTAAGCGTGCTAGGGGACTCTATGATAGATATGATGGGTGTTTTTCCTTGCTTTGTGAGGCCTTTCTGAAAACAGGTGGCCAGGCAGAGTGGCTCATGTCTGTAATCCCAGCACTTTGGGAGGCCAATGCGGGTGGATTGCTTGAGCTCAGGAGTTTGAGACCAGCCTGGGAAACGTGGGGAAACCCCATCTCTCCCAAAAATACAAAAATTAGCCAGGTGGTACATGCCTGTGGTTCCAGCTACTTGGGAGGCTGAGGTGGGAGGATCGCTGGAGCTCGGGAAGTCAAGGCTGCAGTGAGCTGTGATCATGCCATTGCACCCCAGCCTGGGTGACAGACTAAGATCCTGTCTCCAAAAAAAAAAAAAAAAGAGAGAAAACAGGCATCCACATCTTATGCAGGTAAACTGGGTCATGCTGCTGGTTGTTCTAGACAGACAACTTGCTTGGATGCTGAATTGCCTGTAGTCTAGGACATTCTCTTCTTTGAGCACTTAGCCCTGGGAGAAGGAATCGTCTTGTACCTTAGATGCTGAACTTTGCATCAGGGAAGTTTTAAGGCCATAGAAACCCTCTCAAAGTTTCATAGTGTCTCACTGCTGACTGCAGGCTTGTAAACACAGGGGCGCTATAGGGGAGGCCCCCCACTGTCTTCATTCCGGAATAAACATAGGTTTACAGAGCCTTGTAAAAGAAGAGGGTTGGCTCATGAGGACCTCTCTCGCTCAAGTAAGTGGGGTGATTAAAGTGGAATAGAAAGTTGGATAGATCCGGATAGAAACAAAGCTGTGAGCCTGTTCAGCAGTGGCTGAGATTACAGGTATCCAGAAAAGCAGAATTGAGTTTCTGGTTCCATTTGCTCATGTTGTGCACTCCTTGCTAGCAGACTTCAGATAAGTGATGGTTTTGATTGAGGCGGGCCCTAAAATTCAGAGAGACGGAACATCAGTTGGTTTTGAGCTCTTCTGTAGCCGTCATGATAATTTAGTCAGCTTTTCCGAGATTGGACATTTGTTTGCCTTACACACATTCAGATACCTTAGCTTGCTGCACCTGTTTTCTTTTCTCTGACATCATCTTTCTTCTACAGAATATTCATAACATGTTGCTGACCGTTGGTAGTCAACATCCCAAAGCATACTACAAAAAAGCCCTGTTTATTAGCAATCTGGACATTTAAAATTTTTGAGTCTTCAATGAACGTTAACTAAAATAAGATGCATAAATCCTATACCTTAAATATGTATATATTTTTTTGAGCTGGAGTCTTACTCTGTTGTCCTGCTGGAATACAGTGGCGTGATCCTGGCTCACCACAACCTCTGCCTACCAGGTTCAAGCAATTCTCCTGCCTCAGCCTCCCAAGTAGCTGGGATTACTGGTGCCTGCTACCACGCCTAGCTAATTTCTGGTCTTTCACCATGTTGGCCAAGTTGGTCTTGAGCTCCTGACCTCAAGTCATCTGCCTGCCTCAGCCTCCCAAGGTACTGGGTTTACAGGCGTAAGCCACCGTGCCCGGCCCTGTAACTTGGATACTTTTGAATGATACTGATTAGTGTTTTGTCAGAAGTCCCCCAGGTGGAATTTGTCTTACGTTTTCTAATGACCGATCTGAGGACATATGGTTTGGCAAGAATACCACAGAAATGATGGTTCATGATGTTGTTGTTTTTTTTTTTTTTTGAGATGGAGTGTTGCTTTGTCGCCCAGGCTGGAGTGCAGTGATGCGATCTTGGTGTACTGCAAGCTCCGCCTCCTGGGTTCACGCCATTCTTCTGCCTCAGCCTCCTGAGTGGCTGGGACTACGGGCGCCCACCACCACACCCGGCTAATTTTTTGGTATTTTTAGTAGAGACTGGGTTTCACCATGTTAGCCAGGATGGTCTCGGTCTTCTGACCTTGTGATCCGCCTGCCTTGGCCTCACAAAGTGCTGGGATTACAGGCGTGAGCCACTGCGCCCTGCCCATGATGTTGATCTTGATCGCTTGGTCAAGGTGGTGTCGGCTGGATTTGTGTTCTGTGAAATTAACTTTATAGTTAATAAGTTATATCATTAAATTATAGTTAAATTAACTATATAGTTTAATTGACTTTATAGTTTATAAATATCTTGGGGGAGATACTTTGAGACCATGAAAATCCTGTTTTCCCCCAAACTTTGCCTACTAATATTATCATCTATCAGCATATCTTTCTTGCAGTAGTTATTACTGTGGTATTCTGATGGCAAGTTTATATTTCCTTCGTCCTTTCTACATTTGTTCTTGGAATTCTTCTATAAAGAAAAAAACGGGCTGGGCATGGTGGCTCACACCTGTAATCCCATTACTTTGGGAGGCTGAAGTGGGCAGATCACTGGAGGTCAGGAGTTCGACACCAGCCTAACCAACATGGTGAAATCCCATCTTTACTAAAAATAAAAAAATTAACTGAGCGTGGTGGCACACACCTGTAATCCCAGCTACTTGGGAGGCTGAGGCAGGAGAATCGCTTGAACCTGGGAGGCGGAGGTTGCAGTAACCTGAGATCATGCCATTGCACTCCAGCCTGGCGACAAAGTTGAGACCCTGTCTCAAAAAAAAAATGGGCAGAAAAGAAAAAATGTCCCTTTTCCCCTGTTTGTTTATGTACTTACTTAATTTTGAGACACAGTCTCTCTCTGTTCTCCAAGCTGAGAGTACACTGGGAGTACACTGGCTCACTGCAGCCTCCACCTCCCGGGCTCAAGCGATCCTCCCTCCTTAGCCCCCCGAGTAGCTGGGACTAAAGGCATGAGCTACCACATGCGGCTAATTTTTTATATATATTTTTTGTGGAGAGGAGGTCTTCCCAGGTTGTCCAGGTTGGTCTTGAACTCTTAGGCTCAAGCAGTCTCCCCCACCTCAGCCTCCCGAAGTGTTTGGGTTATAGGCATGAGCTACCACACCCAGCCCTTTCCCTTGTTTATTTAATTGTTTTTATGTATATGAGTATGGGCTCAGGGATTTTTTTTTTTATTCTACAGATTATTATCTAGTGTTTTTACTGTTTACTTTGTTGCTTAAATTGTACCACCTTTGACCATTGGAGCTTCTTTGACTTGGCTCCTGTGTCCTTTGAACAAACCCCCTGTCGTTTTCTGAGCATTTCCTTGCTTTCTGGTATTGTTGTAGTTTCTCTGGCTCAGTTGTGGAATCAATGACTTCTCCATGGAGCTCTCGTTCCTTTTAATGGGGAATGATATTTAGAAACCAAGATCTGGCCCTAGGTTACTGCTGTATGATATTATTGCTTCTAAGCCCTCTCACTGGACAGAGCTAAGAAGCATATGTATGTAGACCTAGGCATGTACACACACAGCTGTATTTCTGTGTCTCTCTGTATATGTATGTGTGTGTGGATCTATATAAATGTGTATGTAGCTGGGCATGGTGGCTCAACCCTGTAATCCCACACTTAGGGAGGTCAAGGCAGGAGGACTGCTTGAGGCCAGTAGTTCAAGACCAGCCTGGGCAACGTGGGAGACCCCGTCTCTACAAAAAATGTAAAAATTGACTGGGTGTGTGTCTCACGCTTGTAATCCCAGCACTTTGAGAGGCCAAGGCAGGCAGATCACGTGAGGTCAGGAGTTTGAGACCAGCCTGGTCAACATGGTGAAAGCCCGTCTCTACTAAAAATACAAAAATTAGCTGGTGTGGTGGTACCACCTGTAGTATCTGCTACTCAGGAGGCTGAGGCAGGAGAATCTCTTGAACCTGGAAGGCGGAGGTTGCAGTGAGCTGAGATTGTGCCACCGCACTCCAACCTGGGCAACAGAGCAAGACTGCATTTCAAAAAAAAAAAAATCAAAAAATTAGCCAAGAGTGATGGCACCTGCCTGTAGTCCCAGCTATAGGGAAGGCTGAGGTGGGAGGATTGCTTGAGCATGGGAGTTCGAGGCTTCAGTGAGCCATGATGGTGCCATTGCACTACAGCCTGGGCAACAGCCAGACCCTGTCTCTAAATAAATGTGTGTGTGTATGCGCGCGCGCATGGGTGTATCCACGCCTTTATACTGATACCTCAGATTCCAGTACAATACCACATGACTTATTTTTAGCTTCCTCTCTTTTCTTATTTGTGCCTTCTTTCTTAACAGTGAGAAATCCAGTTCCTTTTACTTCCATTATGTTTATTTGTTTAAACCTGGTATACACATAAAGTAGTTTCAGAGCTACTAACCCATACCTCACGAGAAGTACATTTATTGATGTGATTATAACATTTATGATTTATGTGCATTTCCTTTTGTTTTTAGCCTTACATTATCTAGTCAAGATGCTCTTTTCCAAGTTAGTTTGTTTCTCTTAACCTTCAGTGTGATTATGGTAGTCATTTATAATACAGTTTGGTTCATTTCTTAGTGTTTGCATTCCATTTGGGGTTGCCTACACATCTTTTCTGTGGTTTCAATCAATGCTCATTATTTTATCTTAGCATAGGTATTCAGAATGTACAACAATACTGAGCCAAAAGGACAGCTTCTCTGTTAGATTTGGGAGATTTTGTGTAGGATTATTTCAGATAATGTGTAGTCCCATGAGTCAAGCAGTGTTACACTGAAGGTCCTTTGGGACATAGTAAAAAGCTCCATCGTGGTAACCTTATTTTTTTTTTTTTATTGAGACGGAGTCTGGCTCTGTCGCCCAGGCTGGAGTGCACTGGTACGATCTCAGCTCACTGCAACCTCTGCCTCCTGGGTTCAAGCCATTCTCTTGCCTCAGCCTCCCTAGTAGCTGGGATTACAGGCATCTGCCACCACACTCAGGTAATTTTTTGTGTTTTTAGTAGAGACAGGGTTTCGCCATGTTGGGCAGGCTGTTCTCGAACTCCTGACCTCAGGTGATCTGCTTGCCTTGGCCTCCCAAAGTGCTGGGATTACAGGCGTGAGCCACCATACCTGGCCCCTGATGTTTTATGTTAAAAATGGTGTCAACTGGCTGGCTAAATCTAAATTGATGTTGCATTTTGGAAGTTTAATTTTTATCAAAATGGACTAATTTGTTGCACATATAGCATAATTATGACAGACAGACTGCCCATTGCACGAAGAGGGCTGCCAGCACATATATTGTATTTCAGTTGGCTGAAAGGCAGTGGCTTTTGATGGATACGTATTTAAGAACATACCCCATGAATTTTGACATAATGATATAGGAAATGCAATTCTGTTTAATATAGTTAGAAATTAGTTATTTTTACCTTTTAGCATTGGTATGAATGTATCTTTTAAAATAAGTGGGTTGTTTTAAAGGATGCAGCCCTAAAATTTGTGTTTAGTTTTGTTCCCAAATTATTTGACAGTTTAAGGGAGTCAATGCTTTCAGATTTTACTGTGGTTTTTTTTGTTTTGTTTTGTTTTGTTTTTTTAGACAGAGTCTCATTCTGTCGCCCAGGCTGGAGTGCAGTGGCATAATCTCGGCTCACTGCAGCCTCTGTCTCCTGGGTTCCAGCGATTCTCCTGCCTCAGCCTCCTGGGTAGCTGGGATTACAGGCATGCACCACCACACCTGGCTAATTTTTCTATTTTTAGTAGAGATGGGATTTCGCCGTGTTGGCCGAGCTGGTCTTGAACTGCTGACCTCGTGATCCACCCACCTTGACCTCTGAAAGTGCTGGGATAACAATCGTGAGCCACCGTGCCCAGCCGAGATTTTACTTTTAAAAAAACTTTTCGATCAAAATTTTACTACTTCTGATTCATGAGGGTGGCATAATTAATAAAAATTCAAGAAAAAGATCAGTGACATCAAAGTCATTTGGAGCTTTCACTTTGCCTTCTGGAGTTAACATTCCAAAATGGAGGAGGAGTGAAGCCAGCCCAAATTTGCTTATTTGTACTTTTTTTTTTGTTTTTGTTTTTGTTTTTTTAAGTGTGGAAAGCAATTTTAGAACAAAGTCCTTTTGGAATCTGAACTATACATTCTCAAACCCCAGTATGATTTTGAATGTAGAAGTCTTTTTTCTAACCTTGACTTTCTTTAGGGAAAACTTGTTATTGGACACAATATGCTCTTGGACGTCATGCACACAGTTCATCAGTTCTACTGCCCTCTGCCTGCGGTAAATAACCTGTTGGTCTGTGTTAAATTTTAGCAGGATGCTTTTTATCCGAAAAAATATTATGATGCTTTTAACTGAGAAACTGTCCTCTACTTGGGTGCCATTTCCTTGTATGCAGCATGTTCCCAGACAGAGTCTTATGCACTCAGTTGCAGTTTTTTTTCCCTTGAGACGTACTTTCACTCTGTTGCCCAGGCTGGAGTGGAGTGGCGCAGTCTTGGCTCACTGCAACCTCCGCCTCTCGAGTTCAAGTGATTCTCCTTCCTCAGCCTCCTGAATAGCTGGGATTACAGGCACCCGTCACCATGTCCAGCGAATTTTTGTATTTTTAGTAGAGATGGGGTTTCACCATGTTGGCCAGGCTGGTCTCGTACTCCTGACCTCATGATCTGCCTGCCTTGGCCTCCCATAGTGCTGGGATTACAGGCGTGAGCCACTACGCCTGGCCACAAGCTTTTTTATTAAGGATCTTCAGTCACTGCCATTGCCAGAGGAAGATTAAACATTTGTTTCATCGTCTTAATGCCAGTAGTTTGCTCATTTAGTGCTGGGCAGAGATTCCCAGGCCACAGGTGTGGGCTGCTAGTTTGGTCCTGCTAAAATTAGACATAGCATGGCCATTGAAGGTGAGTGGTGGCAGCTGAAGTGGGTCCAGTCCTACAGAATTCTTGATCGTCCCTCCTAGGCTGCTTCCCTTAGATTCTCTGCTGACCTCAGTAGTGCTTTTTTCAGTCTTTGAGCCAAGTTGCCTTGGTTGACCAAAGCACAAGCTGCTTTGGTTCCCCTACTGGCTCTCCCTCTTCTGCTCCATACGGTGTGCGTGGCCTCACGTTACTTGTCCCCCGCCACTCTCTGGTCTACTCTCTTTTATTTTCTCTTCATCTTTTTTTGTCTTTTAGTGATCTCACTGACTTTACAGCTTCAGCTGTAGACACCAACATCTTTATCCCCAGCTGTGGTCTCTTTTGAGATCCAGGTATACATTTCATGCTGGACTCCAGACATCCCTACCTGGATAGCCCCCAGACTAAGTGTTGTATTGAATTGACGTGGCTCAAATGAGATATTTCACTTGTACTTCTTTTCTTTCTTACTGTCTCCAAACCACTTCTTTCTCCTCATCCCATTACCATAAGTGATTCCCAGTTACCAACCCTGTTTTTAGCATCAGTTTTGACTCTAGCTCTGTCCCCAGATCTGGTCATTTCCAACATCCTGACGATTTTATCTGCATGCCCTCTCTCACATCTGGTTTCTTTTCTTTTCTTTTTTTTTTTTTTGAGATGGAGTCTCACTCTCTCACCAGACTGGAGTGCAGTGGCATGATTTCGGCTCACTGCCACATCCGTCTCCTGGGTTCAAGTGATTCTCCTGCCTCAGCCTTCTGAGTCGCTGGGACTACAGGCGCATGCCACCACACCCAGCTGTTTTTTTTTTGTATTTTTAGTAGCGACGGGGTTTCACCGTGTTGGCCATGATGATCTCAATCTCCTGACCTTGTGATCCACCCACCTCGGCATCCCACAGTGCCGGGATTTCAGGCGTGCGCCACTACGCCCAGCTGATTCTTTTTATTTTTGTTGCAAGCGTTCTCGTTTCTCACCTTGGAGTTTAGCAAATTCCAGGCAGCATTTCCTGTCCCCCTTCAACCTTCAGTCCATCCTTTAAAATAAAAGCTGGCAAATGTTTTCTATAAAGGGCCACATAGTAAAATATTTTCAGCTTTCCAGGCTGTGTAGTTTCTGTCACAACTCTCAGCTCTGCCATTGTAGCCCCCAAATGCCATAGAATATGTAAACAAATGGGCGTAGCCGTGTTGCAATAAAACTTTATTTAAAAAATAATTGGTGGGCTATATTTGGCCTGTGGACCATAGTATGCCACTGGACTAATCTTTTTCTTTTTTCTAAATAATTTTTTCCCCCATATCTTTTGTTTTTTTTTTTTTTAGAGACAGTGTCTCACTCTGTCACCAGGCTGGAGTACAGTGGTGTGATGTCGCTCACTGCAACCTCCACCTCCCAGGTTCAAGTGATTCTCCTGCCTCAGCCTCCCGAGTAGCTGGGACTACAGGCGTGCACCACCACGCCCTGCTAATTTTTTTGTATTTTTAGTGGAGACAAGGTTTCACCATGTTGGCCAGGATGGTCTCGACCTCCTGGCCTCGTGATCCGCCTGCCTTGGCCTCCCAAAGTGCTGGGATTACAGGCATGAGCCACCGTGCACAGCCTTCCCCATATCTTTTTAATAAAATAGAGACTAGGTCTTGCTCTGTTGCCCAGGCTGATCTCAAGCTGTTGGGCTCAGGTAGTCCTCCTGCCTCAGCCTCCCGAGTAGGTAGAACTACAGGCGTGCACTACCATGCCCAGCTAAAAGATTAATTTTTGTTACTTCTGGATTGGAAGGCACCTGCTTGAGAGTTCAGTCTCACGTATACATCTGCAAACCTTCAGTTACTTCACATTTCTTAGGTCTCATTGTTCCGTCAGCATTTTGATTACCCTCCTTTAAAAAAGTACAATACAGACCTGTCATGAGTGGGTCAGTTGCTCCCCTTGTATTTCTGAAAATTTAGGTTGTCTGTCACCTTCGAACACCTTTTAGGACTCAAAGACTTCATAGTTGTGGGTCTCAAAACAAGTGTGACAGGTGTGGAATTGCATTTCTTTTTTTTTTTTTTTGGAGACTGAGTCTTGTTCTGTGGCCCAGGCTGGAGTGCAGTGGCGTGATCTCTGCTCACTGCAACCTCCACTTCCTGGGTTTAAGTGACTCTCCTGCCT
>NW_022325552.1:0-1655 GCF_002776525.5 Piliocolobus tephrosceles | reverse complement strand
AGCAGGTTGGTGGATCACTTGAAGTCAGGAGTTCAAGACCAGCCTGGCCAACATGGTGAAACTCTGTCTCTACTGAAAATATAAAAATTAGCTGGGCATGGTGGCAGGTGCCTATAATCCCAGCTACTTAGGAGGCTAAGGCAGGAGAATCGCTTGAATCCATAGGCAGAGGTTGCAGTGAGCCAAGATCGTGCCACTGCACTCCACCCTGGGCCACAGAGCAAGACTCTGTCTTAAAACTAACTAACTAACTAACTAACTAACTAACTAACTAACTAAATAAATAAATAAATAAATAATAAAGGTCAGTCAAGAGAAGAGCTGCTACTTTGATCTACTTGGCCAATAAGAAGTGGGTGATCTGGCCAGGTGCGATAGCTCACATCTATAATCTTAGCACTTTGGGAGACTGAGGTGGGCCGACCTCCCTTGAGCACAGGAGTTCGAGACCAGCATGGGCAAATGGTGAGATACAAAACTGACAAAACAGTCAGGCGTGGTGGCATGTGCCTGTGGTCCCAACTACTCGAGAGGCTGAGGTAGGAGTATCACTTGAGCCAGGGGACTTGAGGCTACAGTGAGCCATGATCGTGCCACTGCACTCCAGCCTGGGTGACAGAGCGAGACACTCTCCCAGAAAAGAAAAAAAAAAAAAAAAGGCTAGGCATAATGTCTCACGCCTGTAATTGCAGCACTTTGGGAGGCCCAAGCAGGCGGATCACCTAAGGTCAGGAGTTCGAGACCAACCTGGCCAACATGGCAAAATCCCATCTCTACTACAAATGCAAAAATTAGCTGGGCATGGTGGCAGGCGCCTGTTTATTCTAGCTACTCAGGAGGCTGAGGCAGTAGAATCGCTTGAACCTAGGAGACGGAAGTTGCAGTGGGCCAAGACTGCACCACTGCATTCCAGCCTAGGTGACAGAGTAAGATTCCATCTCAAAAAAAAAGGTACGAAAGAGAAGAAAAAAGAAAAGAAAAAAACAGAAGTGGGGTGACATAAAATAAACATTAGCTCATTAGACTTAAGAAACGCAAATCCAGGCCAAGCACGGTGGCTCACACCTGTAATCGTAGCACTTTGGGAGGCAGAGGCAGGTAGATCCTGAGGTCAGGAGCTCAAGACCAGCCTGGCCACCATGGTGAAACTGTCTCTCTACTAAAAACATAAAAATTAGCCAGGCATGGTGGCGGGCGCCTGTAATCCCAGCTACTCTCAGGAGGCTGAGTCAGGAGAATTACTTGAACCCAGAAGGCTGAGATCCCACCACTGCACTCCAGCCTAGGTGACCAAGTGAGACTCCATCTCAAAAAAAAAAAAAAAAAAAAAAGTGGGAAAGAGGAAAAAAAAAAAAAAAAAAAACAGAAGTGTGGTGGGTGACAAAATAAACATTAGCTCATTAGACTTAAGAAATGTCAATCCAGGCCAGGCGCCGTGGCTCACACCTGTAATCCCAGAACTTTGGGAGGCGGAGGCGGGTGGATCACCTGAGATGAGGAGTTCGAGACCAGCCAAGCCAACATGGTGAAACCCTGTCTCTACTAAACATACAAAAATTAGCCTGGCATGGTAGCAGGCATCTGTAATCCCAGCTACTCAGGAGGCTGAGGCAGGAGAGTCACTTAAACCCAGGAAGTGGAGGTTGCAGTGAGCA
>NW_022325551.1:0-1656 GCF_002776525.5 Piliocolobus tephrosceles | reverse complement strand
TGCTCACTGCAACCTCCACTTCCTGGGTTTAAGTGACTCTCCTGCCTCAGCCTCCTGAGTAGCTGGGATTACAGATGCCTGCTACCATGCTAGGCTAATTTTTGTATGTTTAGTAGAGACAGGGTTTCACCATGTTGGCTTGGCTGGTCTCGAACTCCTCATCTCAGGTGATCCACCCGCCTCCGCCTCCCAAAGTTCTGGGATTACAGGTGTGAGCCACGGCGCCTGGCCTGGATTGACATTTCTTAAGTCTAATGAGCTAATGTTTATTTTGTCACCCACCACACTTCTGTTTTTTTTTTTTTTTTTTTTCCTCTTTCCCACTTTTTTTTTTTTTTTTTTTTTTGAGATGGAGTCTCACTTGGTCACCTAGGCTGGAGTGCAGTGGTGGGATCTCAGCCTTCTGGGTTCAAGTAATTCTCCTGACTCAGCCTCCTGAGAGTAGCTGGGATTACAGGCGCCCGCCACCATGCCTGGCTAATTTTTATGTTTTTAGTAGAGAGACAGTTTCACCATGGTGGCCAGGCTGGTCTTGAGCTCCTGACCTCAGGATCTACCTGCCTCTGCCTCCCAAAGTGCTACGATTACAGGTGTGAGCCACCGTGCTTGGCCTGGATTTGCGTTTCTTAAGTCTAATGAGCTAATGTTTATTTTATGTCACCCCACTTCTGTTTTTTTCTTTTCTTTTTTCTTCTCTTTCGTACCTTTTTTTTTGAGATGGAATCTTACTCTGTCACCTAGGCTGGAATGCAGTGGTGCAGTCTTGGCCCACTGCAACTTCCGTCTCCTAGGTTCAAGCGATTCTACTGCCTCAGCCTCCTGAGTAGCTAGAATAAACAGGCGCCTGCCACCATGCCCAGCTAATTTTTGCATTTGTAGTAGAGATGGGATTTTGCCATGTTGGCCAGGTTGGTCTCGAACTCCTGACCTTAGGTGATCCGCCTGCTTGGGCCTCCCAAAGTGCTGCAATTACAGGCGTGAGACATTATGCCTAGCCTTTTTTTTTTTTTTTTTCTTTTCTGGGAGAGTGTCTCGCTCTGTCACCCAGGCTGGAGTGCAGTGGCACGATCATGGCTCACTGTAGCCTCAAGTCCCCTGGCTCAAGTGATACTCCTACCTCAGCCTCTCGAGTAGTTGGGACCACAGGCACATGCCACCACGCCTGACTGTTTTGTCAGTTTTGTATCTCACCATTTGCCCATGCTGGTCTCGAACTCCTGTGCTCAAGGGAGGTCGGCCCACCTCAGTCTCCCAAAGTGCTAAGATTATAGATGTGAGCTATCGCACCTGGCCAGATCACCCACTTCTTATTGGCCAAGTAGATCAAAGTAGCAGCTCTTCTCTTGACTGACCTTTATTATTTATTTATTTATTTATTTAGTTAGTTAGTTAGTTAGTTAGTTAGTTAGTTAGTTAGTTTTAAGACAGAGTCTTGCTCTGTGGCCCAGGGTGGAGTGCAGTGGCACGATCTTGGCTCACTGCAACCTCTGCCTATGGATTCAAGCGATTCTCCTGCCTTAGCCTCCTAAGTAGCTGGGATTATAGGCACCTGCCACCATGCCCAGCTAATTTTTATATTTTCAGTAGAGACAGAGTTTCACCATGTTGGCCAGGCTGGTCTTGAACTCCTGACTTCAAGTGATCCACCAACCTGCT
>NW_022325550.1:0-9705 GCF_002776525.5 Piliocolobus tephrosceles | reverse complement strand
AGGCAGGAGAGTCACTTAAACCCAGGAAGTGGAGGTTGCAGTGAGCAGAGATCACGCCACTGCACTCCAGCCTGGGCCACAGAACAAGACTCAGTCTCCAAAAAAAAAAAAAAAGAAATGCAATTCCACACCTGTCACACTTGTTTTGAGACCCACAACTATGAAGTCTTTGAGTCCTAAAAGGTGTTCGAAGGTGACAGACAACCTAAATTTTCAGAAATACAAGGGGAGCAACTGACCCACTCATGACAGGTCTGTATTGTACTTTTTTAAAGGAGGGTAATCAAAATGCTGACGGAACAATGAGACCTAAGAAATGTGAAGTAACTGAAGGTTTGCAGATGTATACGTGAGACTGAACTCTCAAGCAGGTGCCTTCCAATCCAGAAGTAACAAAAATTAATCTTTTAGCTGGGCATGGTAGTGCACGCCTGTAGTTCTACCTACTCGGGAGGCTGGGCAGGAGGACTACCTGAGCCCAACAGCTTGAGATCAGCCTGGGCAACAGAGCAAGACCTAGTCTCTATTTTATTAAAAAGATATGGGGAAGGCTGTGCACGGTGGCTCATGCCTGTAATCCCAGCACTTTGGGAGGCCAAGGCAGGCGGATCACGAGGCCAGGAGGTCGAGACCATCCTGGCCAACATGGTGAAACCTTGTCTCCACTAAAAATACAAAAAAATTAGCAGGGCGTGGTGGTGCACGCCTGTAGTCCCAGCTACTCGGGAGGCTGAGGCAGGAGAATCACTTGAACCTGGGAGGTGGAGGTTGCAGTGAGCGACATCACACCACTGTACTCCAGCCTGGTGACAGAGTGAGACACTGTCTCTAAAAAAAAAAAAAACAAAAGATATGGGGGAAAAAATTATTTAGAAAAAAGAAAAAGATTAGTCCAGTGGCATACTATGGTCCACAGGCCAAATATAGCCCACCAATTATTTTTTAAATAAAGTTTTATTGCAACACGGCTACGCCCATTTGTTTACATATTCTATGGCATTTGGGGGCTACAATGGCAGAGCTGAGAGTTGTGACAGAAACTACACAGCCTGGAAAGCTGAAAATATTTTACTATGTGGCCCTTTATAGAAAACATTTGCCAGCTTTTATTTTAAAGGATGGACTGAAGGTTGAAGGGGGACAGGAAATGCTGCCTGGAATTTGCTAAACTCCAAGGTGAGAAACGAGAACGCTTGCAACAAAAATAAAAAGAATCAGCTGGGCGTAGTGGCGCACGCCTGAAATCCCGGCACTGTGGGATGCCGAGGTGGGTGGATCACAAGGTCAGGAGATTGAGATCATCATGGCCAACACGGTGAAACCCCGTCGCTACTAAAAATACAAAAAAAAAACAGCTGGGTGTGGTGGCATGCGCCTGTAGTCCCAGCGACTCAGAAGGCTGAGGCAGGAGAATCACTTGAACCCAGGAGACGGATGTGGCAGTGAGCCGAAATCATGCCACTGCACTCCAGTCTGGTGAGAGAGTGAGACTCCATCTCAAAAAAAAAAAAAAGAAAAGAAAAGAAACCAGATGTGAGAGAGGGCATGCAGATAAAATCGTCAGGATGTTGGAAATGACCAGATCTGGGGACAGAGCTAGAGTCAAAACTGATGCTAAAAACAGGGTTGGTAACTGGGAATCACTTATGGTAATGGGATGAGGAGAAAGAAGTGGTTTGGAGACAGTAAGAAAGAAAAGAAGTACAAGTGAAATATCTCATTTGAGCCACGTCAATTCAATACAACACTTAGTCTGGGGGCTATCCAGGTAGGGATGTCTGGAGTCCAGCATGAAATGTATACCTGGATCTCAAAAGAGACCACAGCTGGGGATAAAGATGTTGGTGTCTACAGCTGAAGCTGTAAAGTCAGTGAGATCACTAAAAGACAAAAAAAGATGAAGAGAAAATAAAAGAGAGTAGACCAGAGAGTGGCGGGGGACAAGTAACGTGAGGCCACGCACACCGTATGGAGCAGAAGAGGGAGAGCCAGTAGGGGAACCAAAGCAGCTTGTGCTTTGGTCAACCAAGGCAACTTGGCTCAAAGACTGAAAAAAGCACTACTGAGGTCAGCAGAGAATCTAAGGGAAGCAGCCTAGGAGGGACGATCAAGAATTCTGTAGGACTGGACCCACTTCAGCTGCCACCACTCACCTTCAATGGCCATGCTATGTCTAATTTTAGCAGGACCAAACTAGCAGCCCACACCTGTGGCCTGGGAATCTCTGCCCAGCACTAAATGAGCAAACTACTGGCATTAAGACGATGAAACAAATGTTTAATCTTCCTCTGGCAATGGCAGTGACTGAAGATCCTTAATAAAAAAGCTTGTGGCCAGGCGTAGTGGCTCACGCCTGTAATCCCAGCACTATGGGAGGCCAAGGCAGGCAGATCATGAGGTCAGGAGTACGAGACCAGCCTGGCCAACATGGTGAAACCCCATCTCTACTAAAAATACAAAAATTCGCTGGACATGGTGACGGGTGCCTGTAATCCCAGCTATTCAGGAGGCTGAGGAAGGAGAATCACTTGAACTCGAGAGGCGGAGGTTGCAGTGAGCCAAGACTGCGCCACTCCACTCCAGCCTGGGCAACAGAGTGAAAGTACGTCTCAAGGGAAAAAAAACTGCAACTGAGTGCATAAGACTCTGTCTGGGAACATGCTGCATACAAGGAAATGGCACCCAAGTAGAGGACAGTTTCTCAGTTAAAAGCATCATAATATTTTTTCGGATAAAAAGCATCCTGCTAAAATTTAACACAGACCAACAGGTTATTTACCGCAGGCAGAGGGCAGTAGAACTGATGAACTGTGTGCATGACGTCCAAGAGCATATTGTGTCCAATAACAAGTTTTCCCTAAAGAAAGTCAAGGTTAGAAAAAAGACTTCTACATTCAAAATTATACTGGGGTTTGAGAATGTATAGTTCAGATTCCAAAAGGACTTTGTTCTAAAATTGCTTTCCACACTTAAAAAAACAAAAACAAAAACAAAAAAAAAAGTACAAATAAGCAAATTTGGGCTGGCTTCACTCCTCCTCCATTTTGGAATGTTAACTCCAGAAGGCAAAGTGAAAGCTCCAAATGACTTTGATGTCACTGATCTTTTTCTTGAATTTTTATTAATTATGCCACCCTCATGAATCAGAAGTAGTAAAATTTTGATCGAAAAGTTTTTTTAAAAGTAAAATCTCGGCTGGGCACGGTGGCTCACGATTGTTATCCCAGCACTTTCAGAGGTCAAGGTGGGTGGATCACGAGGTCAGCAGTTCAAGACCAGCTCGGCCAACACGGCGAAATCCCATCTCTACTAAAAATAGAAAAATTAGCCAGGTGTGGTGGTGCATGCCTGTAATCCCAGCTACCCAGGAGGCTGAGGCAGGAGAATCGCTGGAACCCAGGAGACAGAGGCTGCAGTGAGCCGAGATTATGCCACTGCACTCCAGCCTGGGCGACAGAATGAGACTCTGTCTAAAAAAACAAAACAAAACAAAACAAAAAAAACCACAGTAAAATCTGAAAGCATTGACTCCCTTAAACTGTCAAATAATTTGGGAACAAAACTAAACACAAATTTTAGGGCTGCATCCTTTAAAACAACCCACTTATTTTAAAAGATACATTCATACCAATGCTAAAAGGTAAAAATAACTAATTTCTAACTATATTAAACAGAATTGCATTTCCTATATCATTATGTCAAAATTCATGGGGTATGTTCTTAAATACGTATCCATTAAAAGCCACTGCCTTTCAGCTAACTGAAATACAATATATGTGCTGGCAGCCCTCTTTGTGCAATGGGCAGTCTGTCTGTCTTATGCTATATGTGCAACAAATTAGTCCATTTTGATAAAAATTAAACTTCCAAAATGCAACATCAATTTAGATTTAGCCAGCCAGTTGACACCATTTTTAACATAAAACATCAGGGGCCAGGTATGGTGGCTCACGCCTGTAATCCCAGCACTTTGGGAGGCCAAGGCAGGCAGATCACCTGAGGTCAGGAGTTCGAGAACAGCCTGCCCAACATGGCGAAACCCTGTCTCTACTAAAAACACAAAAAATTACCTGAGTGTGGTGGCAGATGCCTGTAATCCCAGCTACTAGGGAGGCTGAGGCAAGAGAATGGCTTGAACCCAGGAGGCAGAGGTTGCAGTGAGCTGAGATCGTACCACTGCACTCCAGCCTGGGCGACAGAGCCAGACTCTGTCTCAATAAAAAAAAAAAAAAAATCAGGTTACCACGATGGAGCTTTTTACTATGTCCCAAAGGACCTTCAGTGTAACACTGCTTGACTCATGGGACTACACATTATCTGAAATAATCCTACACAAAATCTCCCAAATCTAACACAGAAGCTGTCCTTTTGGCTCAGTATTGTTGTACATTCTGAATACCTATGCTAAGCTAAAATAATGAGCATTGATTGAAACCACAGAAAAGATGTGTAGGCAACCCCAAATGGAATGCAAACACTAAGAAGTGAACCAAACTGTATTATAAATGACTACCATAATCACAATGAAGGTTAAGAAGAAACAAACTAACTTGGAAAAGAGCATCTTGACTAGATAATGTAAGGCTAAAAACAAAAGGAAATGCACATAAATCATAAATGTTATAATCACATCAATAAATGTACTTCTCGTGAGGTATGGGTTAGTAGCTCTGAAACTACTTTATGTGTATACCAGGTTTAAACAAATAAACATAATGGAAGTAAAAGGAACTGGATTTCTCACTGTTAAGAAAGAAGGCACAAATAAGAAAAGAGAGGAAGTTAAAAATAAGTCATGTGGTATTGTACTGGAATCTGAGGTATCAGTATAAAGGCGTGGATACACCCATGCGCGCGCGCATACACACACACATTTATTTAGAGACAGGGTCTGGCTGTTGCCCAGGCTGTAGTGCAATGGCACCATCATGGCTCACTGAGGCCTCGAACTCCCATGCTCAAGCAATCCTCCCACCTCAGCCTTCCCTATAGCTGGGACTACAGGCAGGTGCCATCACTCTTGGCTAATTTTTTGATTTTTTTTTTTTTTGAAATGCAGTCTTGCTCTGTTGCCCAGGTTGGAGTGCGGTGGCACAATCTCAGCTCACTGCAACCTCCGCCTTCCAGGCTCAAGAGATTCTCCTGCCTCAGCCTCCTGAGTAGCAGATACTACAGGTGGTACCACCACACCAGCTAATTTTTGTATTTTTAGTAGAGACGGGCTTTCACCATGTTGACCAGGCTGGTCTCAAACTCCTGACCTCACGTGATCTGCCCGCCTTGGCCTCTCAAAGTGCTGGGATTACAAGCGTGAGACACACACCCAGTCAATTTTTACATTTTTTTGTAGAGACGGGGTCTCCCACGTTGCCCAGGCTGGTCTTGAACTACTGGCCTCAAGCAGTCCTCCTGCCTTGACCTTCCTAAGTGTGGGATTACAGGGTTGAGCCACCATGCCCAGCTACATACACATTTATATAGATCCACACACACATACATATACAGAGAGACACAGAAATACAGCTGTGTGTGTACATGCCTAGGTCTACATACATATGCTTCTTAGCTCTGTCCAGTGAGAGGGCTTAGAAGCAATAATATCACAGCAGTAACCTAGGGCCAGATCTTGGTTTCTAAATATCATTCCCCATTAAAAGGAACGAGAGCTCCATGGAGAAGTCATTGATTCCACAACTGAGCCAGAGAAACTACAACAATACCAGAAAGCAAGGAAATGCTCAGAAAACGACAGGGGGCTTGTTCAAAGGACACAGGAGCCAAGTCAAAGAAGCTCCAGTGGTCAAAGGTGGTACAATTTAAGCAACAAAGTAAACAGTAAAAACACTAGATAATAATCTGTAGAATAAAAAAAAAAAATCCCTGAGCCCATACTCATATACATAAAAACAATTAAATAAACAAGGGAAAGGGCTGGGTGTGGTAGCTCATGCCTATAACCCAAACACTTCGGGAGGCTGAGGTGGGGGAGACTGCTTGAGCCTAAGAGTTCAAGACCAACCTGGACAACCTGGGAAGACCTCCTCTCCACAAAAAATATATATAAAAAATTAGCCGCATGTGGTAGCTCATGCCTTTAGTCCCAGCTACTCGGGGGGGCTAAGGAGGGAGGATCGCTTGAGCCCGGGAGGTGGAGGCTGCAGTGAGCCAGTGTACTCCCAGTGTACTCTAAGCTTGGGGAACAGAGAGAGACTGTGTCTCAAAATTAAGTAAGTACATAAACAAACAGGGGAAAAGGGACATTTTTTCTTTTCTGCCCATTTTTTTTTGAGACAGGGTCTCAACTTTGTCGCCAAGCTGGAGTGCAATGGCACGATCTCAGGTTACTGCAACCTCCAACTCCCAGGTTCAAGCGATTCTCCTGCCTCAGCCTCCCAAGTAGCTGGGATTACAGGTGTGTGCCACCACGCTCAGTTAATTTTTTTATTTTTACTAAAGATGGGATTTCACCATGTTGGTTAGGCTGGTGTCGAACTCCTGACCTCCAGTGATCCGCCCACTTCAGCCTCCCAAAGTACTGGAATTACAGGTGTGAGCCACCATGCCCAGCCCGTTTTTTTCTTTATAGAAGAATTCCAAGAACAAATGTAGAAAGGACGAAGGAAATATAAACTTGCCATCAGAATACCACAGTAATAACTACTGCAGGAAAGATATGCTGATAGATGATAATATTAGTAGGCAAAGTTTGGGGGAAAACAGGATTTTCATGGTCTCAAAGTATCTCCCCCAAGATATTTATAAACTATAAAGTCAATTAAACTATATAGTTAATTTAACTATAATTTAATGATATAACTTATTAACTATAAAGTTAATTTCACAGAACACAAATCCAGCCGACACCACCTTGACCAAGCGATCAAGATCAACATCATGGGCAGGGCGCAGTGGCTCACGCCTGTAATCCCAGCACTTTGTGAGGCCAAGGCAGGCGGATCACAAGGTCAGAAGACCGAGACCATCCTGGCTAACATGGTGAAACCCAGTCTCTACTAAAAATACCAAAAAATTAGCCGGGTGTGGTGGTGGGCGCCCGTAGTCCCAGCCACTCAGGAGGCTGAGGCAGAAGAATGGCGTGAACCCAGGAGGCGGAGCTTGCAGTACACCAAGATCGCATCACTGCACTCCAGCCTGGGCGACAAAGCAACACTCCATCTCAAAAAAAAAAAAAAACAACAACATCATGAACCATCATTTCTGTGGTATTCTTGCCAAACCATATGTCCTCAGATCGGTCATTAGAAAACGTAAGACAAATTCCACCTGGGGGACTTCTGACAAAACACTAATCAGTATCATTCAAAAGTATCCAAGTTACAGGGCCGGGCACGGTGGCTTACGCCTGTAAACCCAGTACCTTGGGAGGCTGAGGCAGGCAGATGACTTGAGGTCAGGAGCTCAAGACCAACCTGGCCAACATGGTGAAAGACCAGAAATTAGCTAGGCGTGGTAGCAGGCACCAGTAATCCCAGCTACTTGGGAGGCTGAGGCAGGAGAATTGCTTGAACCTGGTAGGCAGAGGTTGTGGTGAGCCAGGATCACGCCACTGTATTCCAGCAGGACAACAGAGTAAGGCTCCAGCTCAAAAAATATACATATTTAAGGTATAGGATTTATGCATCTTATTTTAGTTAACGTTCATTGAAGACTCAAAAATTTTAAATGTCCAGATTGCTAATAAACAGGGCTTTTTTGTAGTATGCTTTGGGATGTTGACTACCAACGGTCAGCAACATGTTATGAATATTCTGTAGAAGAAAGATGATGTCAGAGAAAAGAAAACAGGTGCAGCAAGCTAAGGTATCTGAATGTGTGTAAGGCAAACAAATGTCCAATCTCGGAAAAGCTGACTAAATTATCATGACGGCTACAGAAGAGCTCAAAACCAACTGATGTTCCGTCTCTCTGAATTTTAGGGCCCGCCTCAATCAAAACCATCACTTATCTGAAGTCTGCTAGCAAGGAGTGCACAACATGAGCAAATGGAACCAGAAACTCAATTCTGCTTTTCTGGATACCTGTAATCTCAGCCACTGCTGAACAGGCTCACAGCTTTGTTTCTATCCGGATCTATCCAACTTTCTATTCCACTTTAATCACCCCACTTACTTGAGCGAGAGAGGTCCTCATGAGCCAACCCTCTTCTTTTACAAGGCTCTGTAAACCTATGTTTATTCCGGAATGAAGACAGTGGGGGGCCTCCCCTATAGTGCCCCTGTGTTTACAAGCCTGCAGTCAGCAGTGAGACACTATGAAACTTTGAGAGGGTTTCTATGGCCTTAAAACTTCCCTGATGCAAAGTTCAGCATCTAAGGTACAAGATGATTCCTTCTCCCAGGGCTAAGTGCTCAAAGAAGAGAATGTCCTAGACTACAGGCAATTCAGCATCCAAGCAAGTTGTCTGTCTAGAACAACCAGCAGCATGACCCAGTTTACCTGCATAAGATGTGGATGCCTGTTTTCTCTCTTTTTTTTTTTTTTTTGGAGACAGGATCTTAGTCTGTCACCCAGGCTGGGGTGCAATGGCATGATCACAGCTCACTGCAGCCTTGACTTCCCGAGCTCCAGCGATCCTCCCACCTCAGCCTCCCAAGTAGCTGGAACCACAGGCATGTACCACCTGGCTAATTTTTGTATTTTTGGGAGAGATGGGGTTTCCCCACGTTTCCCAGGCTGGTCTCAAACTCCTGAGCTCAAGCAATCCACCCGCATTGGCCTCCCAAAGTGCTGGGATTACAGACATGAGCCACTCTGCCTGGCCACCTGTTTTCAGAAAGGCCTCACAAAGCAAGGAAAAACACCCATCATATCTATCATAGAGTCCCCTAGCACGCTTACACAAATGGCCAATATCTTTTTAAAAAGTATCAAATATTATTAAGAATAAGATTCAATTACATTTATGCAGCATAAACAAAGACATCATTATTTTTACCCTCTAGATTCTTCTACTTAGGGAACAAAACACCTTCAGCCAAATATCTTTTGTTTCTCCCCTTATTCCTTACTTTCTTATTCGACTTCTTACTGGATTTGAGAATAACTCTTGGTTTCCATGTAGTCATATAAGGACAACATAGTGTAACCCTCCTATGCATTTTTCAAGCAAGGCTCTCTGAAAATTGATTTGAATATAATTTAGCAATTATGTCTCATCAAGTGCATTATAACAATAGTCTATCTTGATGAAGTTCTAACTTCTTCCTTCATACCAGGTAAACATTCTAAATGAGATGAAATGATTAATCTGCAATGACAATTAGACACTTCACCTGAAATAGTATGTTCTACAATCTTGCTAAAAAGTCTAACTCACTTACCGAATTAGCAATGGCATGAATGACTCCAGAAAATCCCACAGCATCATTCAGCTCCTCCTAATTAAAAAAATATATACAAGTATTACTGATGTATAAATATTCCTTATGTGAATGAATTAAAAACCTACCTGAAAAAAAGACACTGAAATTTTGTATCAAGTTAGATAGCTTTAGTTTCCTGTGCTTTGTGCCTACCTTTCCAAACATCTGCATCTAAAATGATCTACGCACATACTTTTCCTCTATTTTAGAAAGTAGAATGAACAAATGGAAAAGTATTCATTAGTTACTAAAACAACAATGCTAAGGATTTACCTATCACTTCACTGAATTCTTTAGCATTTCCAAGTCTTTCAAGGTGTCT
>NW_022325549.1:0-9705 GCF_002776525.5 Piliocolobus tephrosceles | reverse complement strand
AGACACCTTGAAAGACTTGGAAATGCTAAAGAATTCAGTGAAGTGATAGGTAAATCCTTAGCATTGTTGTTTTAGTAACTAATGAATACTTTTCCATTTGTTCATTCTACTTTCTAAAATAGAGGAAAAGTATGTGCGTAGATCATTTTAGATGCAGATGTTTGGAAAGGTAGGCACAAAGCACAGGAAACTAAAGCTATCTAACTTGATACAAAATTTCAGTGTCTTTTTTTCAGGTAGGTTTTTAATTCATTCACATAAGGAATATTTATACATCAGTAATACTTGTATATATTTTTTTAATTAGGAGGAGCTGAATGATGCTGTGGGATTTTCTGGAGTCATTCATGCCATTGCTAATTCGGTAAGTGAGTTAGACTTTTTAGCAAGATTGTAGAACATACTATTTCAGGTGAAGTGTCTAATTGTCATTGCAGATTAATCATTTCATCTCATTTAGAATGTTTACCTGGTATGAAGGAAGAAGTTAGAACTTCATCAAGATAGACTATTGTTATAATGCACTTGATGAGACATAATTGCTAAATTATATTCAAATCAATTTTCAGAGAGCCTTGCTTGAAAAATGCATAGGAGGGTTACACTATGTTGTCCTTATATGACTACATGGAAACCAAGAGTTATTCTCAAATCCAGTAAGAAGTCGAATAAGAAAGTAAGGAATAAGGGGAGAAACAAAAGATATTTGGCTGAAGGTGTTTTGTTCCCTAAGTAGAAGAATCTAGAGGGTAAAAATAATGATGTCTTTGTTTATGCTGCATAAATGTAATTGAATCTTATTCTTAATAATATTTGATACTTTTTAAAAAGATATTGGCCATTTGTGTAAGCGTGCTAGGGGACTCTATGATAGATATGATGGGTGTTTTTCCTTGCTTTGTGAGGCCTTTCTGAAAACAGGTGGCCAGGCAGAGTGGCTCATGTCTGTAATCCCAGCACTTTGGGAGGCCAATGCGGGTGGATTGCTTGAGCTCAGGAGTTTGAGACCAGCCTGGGAAACGTGGGGAAACCCCATCTCTCCCAAAAATACAAAAATTAGCCAGGTGGTACATGCCTGTGGTTCCAGCTACTTGGGAGGCTGAGGTGGGAGGATCGCTGGAGCTCGGGAAGTCAAGGCTGCAGTGAGCTGTGATCATGCCATTGCACCCCAGCCTGGGTGACAGACTAAGATCCTGTCTCCAAAAAAAAAAAAAAAAGAGAGAAAACAGGCATCCACATCTTATGCAGGTAAACTGGGTCATGCTGCTGGTTGTTCTAGACAGACAACTTGCTTGGATGCTGAATTGCCTGTAGTCTAGGACATTCTCTTCTTTGAGCACTTAGCCCTGGGAGAAGGAATCATCTTGTACCTTAGATGCTGAACTTTGCATCAGGGAAGTTTTAAGGCCATAGAAACCCTCTCAAAGTTTCATAGTGTCTCACTGCTGACTGCAGGCTTGTAAACACAGGGGCACTATAGGGGAGGCCCCCCACTGTCTTCATTCCGGAATAAACATAGGTTTACAGAGCCTTGTAAAAGAAGAGGGTTGGCTCATGAGGACCTCTCTCGCTCAAGTAAGTGGGGTGATTAAAGTGGAATAGAAAGTTGGATAGATCCGGATAGAAACAAAGCTGTGAGCCTGTTCAGCAGTGGCTGAGATTACAGGTATCCAGAAAAGCAGAATTGAGTTTCTGGTTCCATTTGCTCATGTTGTGCACTCCTTGCTAGCAGACTTCAGATAAGTGATGGTTTTGATTGAGGCGGGCCCTAAAATTCAGAGAGACGGAACATCAGTTGGTTTTGAGCTCTTCTGTAGCCGTCATGATAATTTAGTCAGCTTTTCCGAGATTGGACATTTGTTTGCCTTACACACATTCAGATACCTTAGCTTGCTGCACCTGTTTTCTTTTCTCTGACATCATCTTTCTTCTACAGAATATTCATAACATGTTGCTGACCGTTGGTAGTCAACATCCCAAAGCATACTACAAAAAAGCCCTGTTTATTAGCAATCTGGACATTTAAAATTTTTGAGTCTTCAATGAACGTTAACTAAAATAAGATGCATAAATCCTATACCTTAAATATGTATATTTTTTGAGCTGGAGCCTTACTCTGTTGTCCTGCTGGAATACAGTGGCGTGATCCTGGCTCACCACAACCTCTGCCTACCAGGTTCAAGCAATTCTCCTGCCTCAGCCTCCCAAGTAGCTGGGATTACTGGTGCCTGCTACCACGCCTAGCTAATTTCTGGTCTTTCACCATGTTGGCCAGGTTGGTCTTGAGCTCCTGACCTCAAGTCATCTGCCTGCCTCAGCCTCCCAAGGTACTGGGTTTACAGGCGTAAGCCACCGTGCCCGGCCCTGTAACTTGGATACTTTTGAATGATATTGATTGCTGTTTTGTCAGAAGTCCCCCAGTTGGAATTTGTCTTACGTTTTCTAATGACCGATCTGAGGACATATGGTTTGGCAAGAATACCACAGAAATGATGGTTCATGATGTTGTTGTTTTTTTTTTTTTTTGAGATGGAGTGTTGCTTTGTCGCCCAGGCTGGAGTGCAGTGATGCGATCTTGGTGTACTGCAAGCTCCGCCTCCTGGGTTCACGCCATTCTTCTGCCTCAGCCTCCTGAGTGGCTGGGACTACGGGCGCCCACCACCACACCCGGCTAATTTTTTGGTATTTTTAGTAGAGACTGGGTTTCACCATGTTAGCCAGGATGGTCTCGGTCTTCTGACCTTGTGATCCGCCTGCCTTGGCCTCACAAAGTGCTGGGATTACAGGCGTGAGCCACTGCGCCCTGCCCATGATGTTGATCTTGATCGCTTGGTCAAGGTGGTGTCGGCTGGATTTGTGTTCTGTGAAATTAACTTTATAGTTAATAAGTTATATCATTAAATTATAGTTAAATTAACTATATAGTTTAATTGACTTTATAGTTTATAAATATCTTGGGGGAGATACTTTGAGACCATGAAAATCCTGTTTTCCCCCAAACTTTGCCTACTAATATTATCATCTATCAGCATATCTTTCTTGCAGTAGTTATTACTGTGGTATTCTGATGGCAAGTTTATATTTCCTTCGTCCTTTCTACATTTGTTCTTGGAATTCTTCTATAAAGAAAAAAACGGGCTGGGCATGGTGGCTCACACCTGTAATTCCAGTACTTTGGGAGGCTGAAGTGGGCGGATCACTGGAGGTCAGGAGTTCGACACCAGCCTAACCAACATGGTGAAATCCCATCTTTAGTAAAAATAAAAAAATTAACTGAGCGTGGTGGCACACACCTGTAATCCCAGCTACTTGGGAGGCTGAGGCAGGAGAATCGCTTGAACCTGGGAGTTGGAGGTTGCAGTAACCTGAGATCGTGCCATTGCACTCCAGCTTGGCGACAAAGTTGAGACCCTGTCTCAAAAAAAAATGGGCAGAAAAGAAAAAATGTCCCTTTTCCCCTGTTTGTTTATGTACTTACTTAATTTTGAGACACAGTCTCTCTCTGTTCCCCAAGCTTAGAGTACACTGGGAGTACACTGGCTCACTGCAGCCTCCACCTCCCGGGCTCAAGCGATCCTCCCTCCTTAGCCCCCCCGAGTAGCTGGGACTAAAGGCATGAGCTACCACATGCGGCTAATTTTTTATATATATTTTTTGTGGAGAGGAGGTCTTCCCAGGTTGTCCAGGTTGGTCTTGAACTCTTAGGCTCAAGCAGTCTCCCCCACCTCAGCCTCCCGAAGTGTTTGGGTTATAGGCATGAGCTACCACACCCAGCCCTTTCCCTTGTTTATTTAATTGTTTTTATGTATATGAGTATGGGCTCAGGGATTTTTTTTTTTTATTCTACAGATTATTATCTAGTGTTTTTACTGTTTACTTTGTTGCTTAAATTGTACCACCTTTGACCATTGGAGCTTCTTTGACTTGGCTCCTGTGTCCTTTGAACAAGCCCCCTGTCGTTTTCTGAGCATTTCCTTGCTTTCTGGTATTGTTGTAGTTTCTCTGGCTCAGTTGTGGAATCAATGACTTCTCCATGGAGCTCTCGTTCCTTTTAATGGGGAATGATATTTAGAAACCAAGATCTGGCCCTAGGTTACTGCTGTGATATTATTGCTTCTAAGCCCTCTCACTGGACAGAGCTAAGAAGCATATGTATGTAGACCTAGGCATGTACACACACAGCTGTATTTCTGTGTCTCTCTGTATATGTATGTGTGTGTGGATCTATATAAATGTGTATGTAGCTGGGCATGGTGGCTCAACCCTGTAATCCCACACTTAGGAAGGTCAAGGCAGGAGGACTGCTTGAGGCCAGTAGTTCAAGACCAGCCTGGGCAACGTGGGAGACCCCGTCTCTACAAAAAAATGTAAAAATTGACTGGGTGTGTGTCTCACGCTTGTAATCCCAGCACTTTGAGAGGCCAAGGCGGGCAGATCACGTGAGGTCAGGAGTTTGAGACCAGCCTGGTCAACATGGTGAAAGCCCGTCTCTACTAAAAATACAAAAATTAGCTGGTGTGGTGGTACCACCTGTAGTATCTGCTACTCAGGAGGCTGAGGCAGGAGAATCTCTTGAGCCTGGAAGGCGGAGGTTGCAGTGAGCTGAGATTGTGCCACCGCACTCCAACCTGGGCAACAGAGCAAGACTGCATTTCAAAAAAAAAAAAAATCAAAAAATTAGCCAAGAGTGATGGCACCTGCCTGTAGTCCCAGCTATAGGGAAGGCTGAGGTGGGAGGATTGCTTGAGCATGGGAGTTCGAGGCCTCAGTGAGCCATGATGGTGCCATTGCACTACAGCCTGGGCAACAGCCAGACCCTGTCTCTAAATAAATGTGTGTGTGTATGCGCGCGCGCATGGGTGTATCCACGCCTTTATACTGATACCTCAGATTCCAGTACAATACCACATGACTTATTTTTAACTTCCTCTCTTTTCTTATTTGTGCCTTCTTTCTTAACAGTGAGAAATCCAGTTCCTTTTACTTCCATTATGTTTATTTGTTTAAACCTGGTATACACATAAAGTAGTTTCAGAGCTACTAACCCATACCTCACGAGAAGTACATTTATTGATGTGATTATAACATTTATGATTTATGTGCATTTCCTTTTGTTTTTAGCCTTACATTATCTAGTCAAGATGCTCTTTTCCAAGTTAGTTTGTTTCTTCTTAACCTTCATTGTGATTATGGTAGTCATTTATAATACAGTTTGGTTCACTTCTTAGTGTTTGCATTCCATTTGGGGTTGCCTACACATCTTTTCTGTGGTTTCAATCAATGCTCATTATTTTAGCTTAGCATAGGTATTCAGAATGTACAACAATACTGAGCCAAAAGGACAGCTTCTGTGTTAGATTTGGGAGATTTTGTGTAGGATTATTTCAGATAATGTGTAGTCCCATGAGTCAAGCAGTGTTACACTGAAGGTCCTTTGGGACATAGTAAAAAGCTCCATCGTGGTAACCTGATTTTTTTTTTTTTTTTATTGAGACAGAGTCTGGCTCTGTCGCCCAGGCTGGAGTGCAGTGGTACGATCTCAGCTCACTGCAACCTCTGCCTCCTGGGTTCAAGCCATTCTCTTGCCTCAGCCTCCCTAGTAGCTGGGATTACAGGCATCTGCCACCACACTCAGGTAATTTTTTGTGTTTTTAGTAGAGACAGGGTTTCGCCATGTTGGGCAGGCTGTTCTCGAACTCCTGACCTCAGGTGATCTGCCTGCCTTGGCCTCCCAAAGTGCTGGGATTACAGGCGTGAGCCACCATACCTGGCCCCTGATGTTTTATGTTAAAAATGGTGTCAACTGGCTGGCTAAATCTAAATTGATGTTGCATTTTGGAAGTTTAATTTTTATCAAAATGGACTAATTTGTTGCACATATAGCATAAGACAGACAGACTGCCCATTGCACAAAGAGGGCTGCCAGCACATATATTGTATTTCAGTTAGCTGAAAGGCAGTGGCTTTTAATGGATACGTATTTAAGAACATACCCCATGAATTTTGACATAATGATATAGGAAATGCAATTCTGTTTAATATAGTTAGAAATTAGTTATTTTTACCTTTTAGCATTGGTATGAATGTATCTTTTAAAATAAGTGGGTTGTTTTAAAGGATGCAGCCCTAAAATTTGTGTTTAGTTTTGTTCCCAAATTATTTGACAGTTTAAGGGAGTCAATGCTTTCAGATTTTACTGTGGTTTTTTTTGTTTTGTTTTGTTTTGTTTTTTTAGACAGAGTCTCATTCTGTCGCCCAGGCTGGAGTGCAGTGGCATAATCTCGGCTCACTGCAGCCTCTGTCTCCTGGGTTCCAGCGATTCTCCTGCCTCAGCCTCCTGGGTAGCTGGGATTACAGGCATGCACCACCACACCTGGCTAATTTTTCTATTTTTAGTAGAGATGGGATTTCGCCGTGTTGGCCGAGCTGGTCTTGAACTGCTGACCTCGTGATCCACCCACCTTGACCTCTGAAAGTGCTGGGATAACAATCGTGAGCCACCGTGCCCAGCCGAGATTTTACTTTTAAAAAAACTTTTCGATCAAAATTTTACTACTTCTGATTCATGAGGGTGGCATAATTAATAAAAATTCAAGAAAAAGATCAGTGACATCAAAGTCATTTGGAGCTTTCACTTTGCCTTCTGGAGTTAACATTCCAAAATGGAGGAGGAGTGAAGCCAGCCCAAATTTGCTTATTTGTACTTTTTTTTTTGTTTTTGTTTTTGTTTTTTTAAGTGTGGAAAGCAATTTTAGAACAAAGTCCTTTTGGAATCTGAACTATACATTCTCAAACCCCAGTATAATTTTGAATGTAGAAGTCTTTTTTCTAACCTTGACTTTCTTTAGGGAAAACTTGTTATTGGACACAATATGCTCTTGGACGTCATGCACACAGTTCATCAGTTCTACTGCCCTCTGCCTGCGGTAAATAACCTGTTGGTCTGTGTTAAATTTTAGCAGGATGCTTTTTATCCGAAAAAATATTATGATGCTTTTAACTGAGAAACTGTCCTCTACTTGGGTGCCATTTCCTTGTATGCAGCATGTTCCCAGACAGAATCTTATGCACTCAGTTGCAGTTTTTTTTCCCTTGAGACGTACTTTCACTCTGTTGCCCAGGCTGGAGTGGAGTGGCGCAGTCTTGGCTCACTGCAACCTCCGCCTCTCGAGTTCAAGTGATTCTCCTTCCTCAGCCTCCTGAATAGCTGGGATTACAGGCACCCGTCACCATGTCCAGCGAATTTTTGTATTTTTAGTAGAGATGGGGTTTCACCATGTTGGCCAGGCTGGTCTCGTACTCCTGACCTCATGATCTGCCTGCCTTGGCCTCCCATAGTGCTGGGATTACAGGCGTGAGCCACTACGCCTGGCCACAAGCTTTTTTATTAAGGATCTTCAGTCACTGCCATTGCCAGAGGAAGATTAAACATTTGTTTCATCGTCTTAATGCCAGTAGTTTGCTCATTTAGTGCTGGGCAGAGATTCCCAGGCCACAGGTGTGGGCTGCTAGTTTGGTCCTGCTAAAATTAGACATAGCATGGCCATTGAAGGTGAGTGGTGGCAGCTGAAGTGGGTCCAGTCCTACAGAATTCTTGATCGTCCCTCCTAGGCTGCTTCCCTTAGATTCTCTGCTGACCTCAGTAGTGCTTTTTTCAGTCTTTGAGCCAAGTTGCCTTGGTTGACCAAAGCACAAGCTGCTTTGGTTCCCCTACTGGCTCTCCCTCTTCTGCTCCATACGGTGTGCGTGGCCTCACGTTACTTGTCCCCCGCCACTCTCTGGTCTACTCTCTTTTATTTTCTCTTCATCTTTTTTTGTCTTTTAGTGATCTCACTGACTTTACAGCTTCAGCTGTAGACACCAACATCTTTATCCCCAGCTGTGGTCTCTTTTGAGATCCAGGTATACATTTCATGCTGGACTCCAGACATCCCTACCTGGATAGCCCCCAGACTAAGTGTTGTATTGAATTGACGTGGCTCAAATGAGATATTTCACTTGTACTTCTTTTCTTTCTTACTGTCTCCAAACCACTTCTTTCTCCTCATCCCATTACCATAAGTGATTCCCAGTTACCAACCCTGTTTTTAGCATCAGTTTTGACTCTAGCTCTGTCCCCAGATCTGGTCATTTCCAACATCCTGACGATTTTATCTGCATGCCCTCTCTCACATCTGGTTTCTTTTCTTTTCTTTTTTTTTTTTTTGAGATGGAGTCTCACTCTCTCACCAGACTGGAGTGCAGTGGCATGATTTCGGCTCACTGCCACATCCGTCTCCTGGGTTCAAGTGATTCTCCTGCCTCAGCCTTCTGAGTCGCTGGGACTACAGGCGCATGCCACCACACCCAGCTGTTTTTTTTTTGTATTTTTAGTAGCGACGGGGTTTCACCGTGTTGGCCATGATGATCTCAATCTCCTGACCTTGTGATCCACCCACCTCGGCATCCCACAGTGCCGGGATTTCAGGCGTGCGCCACTACGCCCAGCTGATTCTTTTTATTTTTGTTGCAAGCGTTCTCGTTTCTCACCTTGGAGTTTAGCAAATTCCAGGCAGCATTTCCTGTCCCCCTTCAACCTTCAGTCCATCCTTTAAAATAAAAGCTGGCAAATGTTTTCTATAAAGGGCCACATAGTAAAATATTTTCAGCTTTCCAGGCTGTGTAGTTTCTGTCACAACTCTCAGCTCTGCCATTGTAGCCCCCAAATGCCATAGAATATGTAAACAAATGGGCGTAGCCGTGTTGCAATAAAACTTTATTTAAAAAATAATTGGTGGGCTATATTTGGCCTGTGGACCATAGTATGCCACTGGACTAATCTTTTTCTTTTTTCTAAATAATTTTTTCCCCCATATCTTTTGTTTTTTTTTTTTTTAGAGACAGTGTCTCACTCTGTCACCAGGCTGGAGTACAGTGGTGTGATGTCGCTCACTGCAACCTCCACCTCCCAGGTTCAAGTGATTCTCCTGCCTCAGCCTCCCGAGTAGCTGGGACTACAGGCGTGCACCACCACGCCCTGCTAATTTTTTTGTATTTTTAGTGGAGACAAGGTTTCACCATGTTGGCCAGGATGGTCTCGACCTCCTGGCCTCGTGATCCGCCTGCCTTGGCCTCCCAAAGTGCTGGGATTACAGGCATGAGCCACCGTGCACAGCCTTCCCCATATCTTTTTAATAAAATAGAGACTAGGTCTTGCTCTGTTGCCCAGGCTGATCTCAAGCTGTTGGGCTCAGGTAGTCCTCCTGCCCAGCCTCCCGAGTAGGTAGAACTACAGGCGTGCACTACCATGCCCAGCTAAAAGATTAATTTTTGTTACTTCTGGATTGGAAGGCACCTGCTTGAGAGTTCAGTCTCACGTATACATCTGCAAACCTTCAGTTACTTCACATTTCTTAGGTCTCATTGTTCCGTCAGCATTTTGATTACCCTCCTTTAAAAAAGTACAATACAGACCTGTCATGAGTGGGTCAGTTGCTCCCCTTGTATTTCTGAAAATTTAGGTTGTCTGTCACCTTCGAACACCTTTTAGGACTCAAAGACTTCATAGTTGTGGGTCTCAAAACAAGTGTGACAGGTGTGGAATTGCATTTCTTTTTTTTTTTTTTTGGAGACTGAGTCTTGTTCTGTGGCCCAGGCTGGAGTGCAGTGGCGTGATCTCTGCTCACTGCAACCTCCACTTCCTGGGTTTAAGTGACTCTCCTGCCT
>NW_022325548.1:0-1911 GCF_002776525.5 Piliocolobus tephrosceles | reverse complement strand
GTTCCCCTTCCCGAGTCCAAGTGAGCTCATTGTTCAGTTCCCACCTATGAGTGAGAACATGCGGTGTTTGGTTTTCTCTTCTTGTGATAGTTTGCTAAGAATGATGGTTTCCAGCTGCATCCATGTCCCTACAAAGGACGCAAACTCATCCTTTTTTATGGCTGCATAGTATTCCATGGTGTATATGTGCCACATTTTCTTAATCCAGTCTGTCACTGATGGACATTTGGGTTGATTCCAAGTCTTTGCTATTGTGAATAGTGCCTCAATAAACACACGTGTGCATGTGTCTTTGTAGTAGAATAATTTATAATCCTTTGGGTATATACCCAGTAGTGGGATGGCTGGGTCATATGGTACATCTAGTTCTAGATCCTTGAGGAATTGCCATACTGTTTTCCATAATGGTTGAACTAGTTTACAATCCCACCAACAGTGTAAAAGTGTTCCTATTTCTCCACATCCTCTCCAACACCTGTTGTTTCCTGATTTTTTAATGATTGCCATTCTAACTGGTGTGAGATGGTATCTCATTGTGGTTTTGATTTGCATTTCTCTGATGGCCAGTGATGATGAGCATTTTTTCATGTGTCTGTTGGCTGCATGAATGTCTTCTTTTGAGAAATGTCTGTTCATATCCTTTGCCCACTTTTTGATGGGGTTGTTTGTTTTTTTCTTGTATATTTGTTTGAGTTCTTTGTAGATTCTGGAAATTAGCCCTTTGTCAGATGAGTAGATTGCAAAAATTTTCTCCCATTCTGTAGGTTGCCTGTTCACTCTGATGGTAGTTTCTTTTGCTGTGCAGAAGCTCTTTAGTTTAATTAGATCCCATTTGTCAATTTTGGCTTTTGCTGCCGTTGCTTTTGGTGTTTTAGACATGAAGTCCTTGCCCATGCCTATGTCCTGAATGGTACTACCTAGATTTTCTTCTAGGGTTTTTATGGTATTAGGTCTAACATTTAAGTCTCTAATCCATCTTGAATTAATCTTCGTATAAGGAGTAAGGAAAGGATCCAGTTTCAGCTTTCTACTTATGGCTAGCCAATTTTCCCAGCACCATTTATTAAATAGGGAATCCTTTCCCCATTTCTTGTTTTTCTCAGGTTTGTCAAAGATCAGATGGTTGTAGATGTGTGGCATTATTTCTGAAGGCTCCGTTCTGTTCCATTGGTCTATATCTCTGTTTTGGTACCAGTACCATGCTGTTTTGGTTACTGTAGCCTTGTAGTATAGTTTGAAGTCAGGTAGCGTGACGCCTCCGGCTTTGTCCTTTTGACTTAGGATTGTCTTGGCAATACGGGCTCTTTTTTGGTTCCATATGAACTTTAAAGCAGTTTTTTCCAATTCGGTGAAGAAACTCATTGGTAGCTTGATGGGGATGGCATTGAATCTATAAATAACCTTGGGCAGTATGGCCATTTTCACGATATTGATTCTTCCTATCCATGAGCATGGTATGTTCTTCCATTTGTTTGTGTCCTCTTTGATTTCACTGAGCAGTGGTTTGTAGTTCTCCTTGAAGAGGTCCTTTACATCCCTTGTAAGTTGGATTCCTAGGTATTTTATTCTCTTTGAAGCAATTGTGAATGGAAGTTCATTCCTGATTTGGCTCTCTGCTTGTCTGTTACTGGTGTATAAGAATGCTTGTGATTTTTGCACATTAATTTTGTATCCTGAGACTTTGCTGAAGTTGCTTATCAGCTTAAGAAGATTTTGGGCTGAGACGATGGGGTTTTCTAAATACACAATCATGTCATCTGCAAACAGGGACAATTTGACTTCTTCTTTTCCTAACTGAATACCCTTGATTTCTTTCTCTTGCCTGATTGCCCTAGCCAGAACTTCCAACACTATGTTGAATAGGAGTGGTGAGAGAGGGCATCCCTGTCTTGTGCCAGTTTTCAAAGGGAA
>NW_022325547.1:0-1911 GCF_002776525.5 Piliocolobus tephrosceles | reverse complement strand
TTCCCTTTGAAAACTGGCACAAGACAGGGATGCCCTCTCTCACCACTCCTATTCAACATAGTGTTGGAAGTTCTGGCTAGGGCAATCAGGCAAGAGAAAGAAATCAAGGGTATTCAGTTAGGAAAAGAAGAAGTCAAATTGTCCCTGTTTGCAGATGACATGATTGTGTATTTAGAAAACCCCATCGTCTCAGCCCAAAATCTTCTTAAGCTGATAAGCAACTTCAGCAAAGTCTCAGGATACAAAATTAATGTGCAAAAATCACAAGCATTCTTATACACCAGTAACAGACAAGCAGAGAGCCAAATCAGGAATGAACTTCCATTCACAATTGCTTCAAAGAGAATAAAATACCTAGGAATCCAACTTACAAGGGATGTAAAGGACCTCTTCAAGGAGAACTACAAACCACTGCTCAGTGAAATCAAAGAGGACACAAACAAATGGAAGAACATACCATGCTCATGGATAGGCAGAATCAATATTGTGAAAATGGCTATACTGCCCAAGGTTATTTATAGATTCAATGCCATCCCCATCAAGCTACCAATGAGTTTCTTCACCGAATTGGAAAAAACTGCTTTAAAGTTCATATGGAACCAAAAAAGAGCCCGTATTGCCAAGACAATCCTAAGTCAAAAGGACAAAGCCGGAGGCGTCACGCTACCTGACTTCAAACTATACTACAAGGCTACAGTAACCAAAACAGCATGGTACTGGTACCAAAACAGAGATATAGACCAATGGAACAGAACGGAGCCTTCAGAAATAATGCCACACATCTACAACCATCTGATCTTTGACAAACCTGAGAAAAACAAGAAATGGGGAAAGGATTCCCTATTTAATAAATGGTGCTGGGAAAATTGGCTAGCCATAAGTAGAAAGCTGAAACTGGATCCTTTCCTTACTCCTTATACGAAGATTAATTCAAGATGGATTAGAGACTTAAATGTTAGACCTAATACCATAAAAACCCTAGAAGAAAATCTAGGTAGTACCATTCAGGACATAGGCATGGGCAAGGACTTCATGTCTAAAACACCAAAAGCAACGGCAGCAAAAGCCAAAATTGACAAATGGGATCTAATTAAACTAAAGAGCTTCTGCACAGCAAAAGAAACTACCATCAGAGTGAACAGGCAACCTACAGAATGGGAGAAAATTTTTGCAATCTACTCATCTGACAAAGGGCTAATTTCCAGAATCTACAAAGAACTCAAACAAATATACAAGAAAAAAACAAACAACCCCATCAAAAAGTGGGCAAAGGATATGAACAGACATTTCTCAAAAGAAGACATTCATGCAGCCAACAGACACATGAAAAAATGCTCATCATCACTGGCCATCAGAGAAATGCAAATCAAAACCACAATGAGATACCATCTCACACCAGTTAGAATGGCAATCATTAAAAAATCAGGAAACAACAGGTGTTGGAGAGGATGTGGAGAAATAGGAACACTTTTACACTGTTGGTGGGATTGTAAACTAGTTCAACCATTATGGAAAACAGTATGGCAATTCCTCAAGGATCTAGAACTAGATGTACCATATGACCCAGCCATCCCACTACTGGGTATATACCCAAAGGATTATAAATTATTCTACTACAAAGACACATGCACACGTATGTTTATTGCGGCACTATTCACAATAGCAAAGACTTGGAATCAACCCAAATGTCCATCAGTGACAGACTGGATTAAGAAAATGTGGCACATATACACCATGGAATACTATGCAGCCATAAAAAAGGATGAGTTTGCGTCCTTTGTAGGGACATGGATGCAGCTGGAAACCATCATTCTTAGCAAACTATCACAAGAAGAGAAAACCAAACACCGCATGTTCTCACTCATAGGTGGGAACTGAACAATGAGCTCACTTGGACTCGGGAAGGGGAAC
>NW_022325546.1:0-1573 GCF_002776525.5 Piliocolobus tephrosceles | reverse complement strand
TTTTTGAGTCTACCATGTTGCCCAGGCTGGTCTCAAACTCTTGGACTCAAATAATCTTCCTGCCTCAGTCTCCTCAGTAGCTGGAACTCCAGGCATGAGCTACTGTAACCAGTTCTCAGCATCATGTTTAATACTTAAAGTGCAACCTAGCAGCCCCCAGCACAACAGTGTCTCTATTTTTCACTGATGACTGTTACGACTGATTATTAGAATACTTCGTTATCTATTTGAGAATTTACAGGTCATGAACATTCTGATATGCATCCTTCTCACTTGCTCCTCCTCCTCCTCATACCCTTGGGATATAGAGAAAATAGAATTTGAATGAATTTGTCTTGTATGAGAAAACCCAGAGCACAGAGGTTGCGTAACCCCAAGGTCCTGTAGTAATAAGGAGGCACAGTCAAGCTTAAGGAGTCTGGCACTGTTTCTATCACATGCCCCTAAAAAACAACCACTACAGAGTTCTTCAGGTCAATGGGAAGAACACTCAAGTCCCACAGCTACAGAACTATGGCCACATTGACACTCATGCAAGCAGTTGATATTTACCAGTAGAAAGCTGGGCTGCTGGAGGTGAGGGAATGCCATAGCAGCCTCCAGTGGAGAGTTGAAAATGGCCTTCTTAGCAAACCACTGTGGAAAAACAAAACAAAAATCTCAACATCTGCGACACAGCAGAATCTTTTTATATTAGTTTTTGAGAGACAGGGTCTCGTTCTGTTGCCCAGGCTGGAATGCGGCAGCACGATCATAGCTGACTGCAACCTCAAACTCCTGGGTTCAAGCAGTCCTCCCACCTCAGGCTCCTGAGTACAGGCACATGCCACTATGCCTGGCTAATTTTCTTCTTTTTTCTTTTTAGAAACAGGGTCTCATTATGTTGCCCAAGCTAGTTTGTCAGGCTATGATGCCCAGGATCCTGGCCTCCACTGATCCTCCTGCTTTGGTCTCCTAAGTGTTGGGGTTACAGGTGTGAGTCACTGCACCTGGCCCTAATAAAATATTACATAGTTTCACAATGCCCAGGAGAATATCTGTGTAACGCAACACACATTACATTACCAATTCTCATGTCTTATTTATTAATTAGAGACAGGATCTTGCTTGGTCGCTCAGGCTGCAGTACAGTGGTGTGATGATAGCTCATTGCAACCTCAAACTCCTGAGCTCAAGTAATCCTCCTGCGTCAGCCTCCCAAGTAGCAGGGACTACAGGCAAACATCACCAAGCCCAGCTAATTTTTGTACTTTTTGTAAAGATGGGGGTTTCATCATGTTGCTCAGACTGCTCTTGAACTCCCAGACTCAAGCGATCTATCCGTCTCAGCCTCCCAAAGCACTGGGATTACAGGTGTGAGTCACCATGCCCGGCCAGCAATTCCCATCTTTTATGGAAACGCTGTTCTCAGCTGGATGCAGTGGCTCCTGCCTGTAATCCTAATACTTTGGGAGGCTGAGGCGGGAGGATCACCTGAGGTCAGGAGTTCAAGACCAGCCTGCCCAACATGGTGAAACCCTGTCTCTACCAAAATACAAAAATTAGCCAGGCATGATGGCAGGTGCCTATAATC
>NW_022325545.1:0-1573 GCF_002776525.5 Piliocolobus tephrosceles | reverse complement strand
GATTATAGGCACCTGCCATCATGCCTGGCTAATTTTTGTATTTTGGTAGAGACAGGGTTTCACCATGTTGGGCAGGCTGGTCTTGAACTCCTGACCTCAGGTGATCCTCCCGCCTCAGCCTCCCAAAGTATTAGGATTACAGGCAGGAGCCACTGCATCCAGCTGAGAACAGCGTTTCCATAAAAGATGGGAATTGCTGGCCGGGCATGGTGACTCACACCTGTAATCCCAGTGCTTTGGGAGGCTGAGACGGATAGATCGCTTGAGTCTGGGAGTTCAAGAGCAGTCTGAGCAACATGATGAAACCCCCATCTTTACAAAAAGTACAAAAATTAGCTGGGCTTGGTGATGTTTGCCTGTAGTCCCTGCTACTTGGGAGGCTGACGCAGGAGGATTACTTGAGCTCAGGAGTTTGAGGTTGCAATGAGCTATCATCACACCACTGTACTGCAGCCTGAGCGACCAAGCAAGATCCTGTCTCTAATTAATAAATAAGACATGAGAATTGGTAATGTAATGTGTGTTGCGTTACACAGATATTCTCCTGGGCATTGTGAAACTATGTAATATTTTATTAGGGCCAGGTGCAGTGACTCACACCTGTAACCCCAACACTTAGGAGACCAAAGCAGGAGGATCAGTGGAGGCCAGGATCCTGGGCATCATAGCCTGACAAACTAGCTTGGGCAACATAATGAGACCCTGTTTCTAAAAAGAAAAAAGAAGAAAATTAGCCAGGCATAGTGGCATGTGCCTGTACTCAGGAGCCTGAGGTGGGAGGACTGCTTGAACCCAGGAGTTTGAGGTTGCAGTCAGCTATGATCGTGCTGCCGCATTCCAGCCTGGGCAACAGAACGAGACCCTGTCTCTCAAAAACTAATATAAAAAGATTCTGCTGTGTCGCAGATGTTGAGATTTTTGTTTTGTTTTTCCACAGTGGTTTGCTAAGAAGGCCATTTTCAACTCTCCACTGGAGGCTGCTATGGCATTCCCTCACCTCCAGCAGCCCAGCTTTCTACTGGTAAATATCAACTGCTTGCATGAGTGTCAATGTGGCCATAGTTCTGTAGCTGTGGGACTTGAGTGTTCTTCCCATTGACCTGAAGAACTCTGTAGTGGTTGTTTTTTAGGGGCATGTGATAGAAACAGTGCCAGACTCCTTAAGCTTGACTGTGCCTCCTTATTACTACAGGACCTTGGGGTTACGCAACCTCTGTGCTCTGGGTTTTCTCATACAAGACAAATTCATTCAAATTCTATTTTCTCTATATCCCAAGGGTATGAGGAGGAGGAGGAGCAAGTGAGAAGGATGCATATCAGAATGTTCATGACCTGTAAATTCTCAAATAGATAACGAAGTATTCTAATAATCAGTCGTAACAGTCATCAGTGAAAAATAGAGACACTGTTGTGCTGGGGGCTGCTAGGTTGCACTTTAAGTATTAAACATGATGCTGAGAACTGGTTACAGTAGCTCATGCCTGGAGTTCCAGCTACTGAGGAGACTGAGGCAGGAAGATTATTTGAGTCCAAGAGTTTGAGACCAGCCTGGGCAACATGGTAGACTCAAAAA
>NW_022325544.1:0-2391 GCF_002776525.5 Piliocolobus tephrosceles | reverse complement strand
ATTCCATTCCGATCCCATCCATTCCTTTCAATTACATATTCCATTCCATTTGACATTCCATTCCATTCCATTCCATTCCATATTACATTGCGTAATATTCCATTCCCTATTGCATTCCGTTCCAATCCATTTTATTCCATTCCATATTCCTTTCCATTACATTCCTTTCCATATTCCATTCCATTCCATATTCCATTCCATTCCGTTCTATATTCTATTCCGTTCCATATTCCATTCCATTCCATCACATATTCCATTCCATTCCATTCCATATTCCATTCCATTCCATATTCCATTCCATTCCATATTCCATTCCATATTTCATTGCATTTCATTCCATTTCATTGCATTCTAATTCCATTCCATTCCATATTCTATTCCATTGCATTCCATTCCTTTCAATATTCCCTTCCATTCCATTCCATAATCCATTCCATTCCATTCCATTCCATTCCATATTTCATTCCAGTCCATATTCCATTCCATTCCATTCCATTCTATATTCCATTCTATTCCCTGCTATTCCTTTCCATTCCAGTGTACCTTCCATTCAATTCCATTCCTTTCCATTCCATATTCCATTGCATTCCATCTTCCATTCCATTCCATTCCATATTCCATTCGGTTCCATTACATATTCCATTCCATTTCATTCCGTTTCATATTCCATTTCATTGCGTATTCCATTCCATTCCATTCCATGTTCCATTCCATTCCATTCCATATTCCTTTCCATTCCATTCCATAATACACTTCATTCAAAATTCCAATCCATTCCGTGTGGCATTTCATTCCATTACATGTTCCATTCCATTCCATTCCATATTTCATTTCATTCCGTATTCCATTCCATTCCATATTCGATTTCATACTATTGCATATTGCATTCCATTTCGTATTCCATTTCATTCAATTCCATTCCATCCCATGTTCCATTCCATTCCGTTCCATATAGCATTGCATTCCATATTCCATTCCATACTATATTCCATTCCATTCCATATTAAATTTCATTCCTTTCCATTCCATTCCATTCCATATTCCATTCCGTTATATTTCATTCCATTCCTTTCCATTCAATATTCCATTCCATTCCGTATTACATTGCATTCCCTATTTCATTCTCTTCCATATTCCTTTCCATTCCATTCCATTCCGTATTCCATTCAATTCCATATTCCATGTGATTCCATATTCCATTTCGTTCCATTTTCCATTCCATTCCATTTGATTCAATTCCTTTCCATTCCATTGCACTCCATATTCCATTCCATTCCATATTCCATTTCATATTATATTCCATTCCATTCCATGTCGTATTCCATTCCATTCCATTCTATTCCATATTCCATTCCATTCCGTATTCCATTGCATTCCATATTCCATTCCATTCCATATTCCATTCCTTTTCATATTGCATTGCTTTTTATATTCCCTTGCATTCCATTTTCCAATACTTTCCATTCCATTCCATTCCGTTCCATTCTATTTCATTTCATATTCTCTTCCATTCGATTTTCTTCCATTCCTTTACATTCCATTCCATATTCCATTACATTCCATATTCCATTAATTTGCTCTCCATTATATTCCAATCCGTTCCATATACCATTTCATAATCCATTTCATTCCTTTGCATTCCATAATCCTTTCCATTCTATTCAATATTCCATTCTATTCCATATTTCATTCCATATTCCATTTCATATCATTTTCCATTCCATTCCATTCCCTTCCATATTCCATTCCATTCTATATTCCATTAAAGTCTGTATTCCATTTCATTTCTTTACATTCCTTATTCCATTCCATTCCATATTACATTCCTTTCCATTTAACATTCCATTCCATTCCATTCCGTTCAACAGAATTCCATTTCATATTCCGTTCCACTCCTTTGCATTCCTTTAAATTCCACATTACATTCAATTCCTTATTCCATTCTTTTCCATATTCCTTTCCAATCCATTCCGTTCTATTCCATTTCATTCCTTTCCATATTCCATTCCATTGCATTCCATTCCGTATTCCATTCTATATTCTATTCCATTCCATTCCATATTCCATTCCAATCCGTATTGCATTCCATTCCACATACCATTCGAATCCTTTCCATTCCATATTCCATTCCATTTCATATTCCATTCGACTCCATTTTCCATTGCAGTCTATATTCCATTTCATTCAATTCCATTCTATTCCCTTCCCTATTATATTCAATTCCAATTTACATACCATTCCATATTCCATTCCGTTCCATTCCCTTCCATTCCATTCCATGTTCCATTTCATTCCGTATGACATTCCATTCCATTCCATATTACATTCCATTCCATTTCATTCACTATTCCATTGCATTCCTTTCTTTTCCATTCCATCCCATTCCACATT
>NW_022325543.1:0-2052 GCF_002776525.5 Piliocolobus tephrosceles | reverse complement strand
CTGTGGAGGGCGGCCGGCCAGCCCTGGGCCGTATGTGCCCAGTGTGGCCACCACGCTGCCTTCTCACGGCCCCGGTGGTATGCACCCAGAAGCACAGGCTTGAGGACGACCAGCGGCAGAGCACCCCAGCGTGCTCCAAGGCGAGGTGGCCAGGCTGGACCTCAAGTGCGTGATAAACCTGGACCCTTCTCACTGCAACAACAATGGCACCGTCCGCTTGATCTGCACGCTGGGCGAGTGTCCAGGAGCGTCAGGCTGGTGCTGGTTAGCAAACCTTCACCGCAGCCCCAGGCCTCTGCCATTTGAGCCGGAGGGCACAGTGCCCAGGCCCCACCCTGTGTTCACGCTCCGGCAGGCTGTCTGCCCTGTCTTCACATACACCGAGCCCAGGACAGACTGGCCATGTCTCTGCCCCCACCGCCAGAGCCCACGCACCCTCACCTCCGCAACACACATGTGGCTCTGCTTGCCTGTGGCCCTAGGGAGGTGGTGGGCAGGACCTGTGGGTACCCATCCATGCAGGGCACTCCGGGCTTCAGGTTTGGAAATCTGAGTCAGAGAGACCTCCAGGCTTTGCCACAAGCCTCACCAGAACCTCCCCAGGTGTGAAGAGTCCTGTTTGGGAGCGGAGTTGTGAGGCAGGGCAGGCCGGGGTTTGTCCAGTCACAGGTACAGCCTTGTGTGCTGCAGACGACAAGGACCTCCCAAGTGTGCCACCACGTGCCCACCGACTGCCGTGCCCAGAGTCCGCTATGGATGGACCGACAGTGGCTGTACAGTGGGCAGACCCAGAGGAGCCGTCTGGGGGCTCAGGGCAGGCAGGGGTCGTTTGGGAAGACCAGGCTTCCAGTGCGGCAGGGCCAGCCTCTGTGCACTCCAGCCCCTCCCAGCTCGGGCCCCTCCATCCCGTTTCTGGCTGCCCCGGTGCTGACAGGAGCGGGTTGTCCAGTGGTCACCTGAGGAAGAGGGTCTCTGCTGTCTCCTGTGTCCTTTTGCCCCTTCATCTTGTGTCAGGTCAGCTGTCCAGGGTGGTTGTGTTCAGTGGCTGAGCGGTGAGAAAGCTGCGGCTCAAGGACAGACCCTGCTCTTCCCAGAGCCCACTAGGGAGCTCAGCGCGGCTGACGTGTCCTACCAGTAGCTTGGGCACACAGGGCCGCAACTAAGTGACGTGGCACCAGAGAGCCACGTTGACAGGGATCAATCTCCCTGAGCCCAGAGCACAAGCAGAGCCAGGGCTGGGTCCCCAAGATTGTCAGAGGCAAAGCCCTGGGCTCCAAATCCCATTCAGATTCAGTTCTTCACTGACGATGAGGCTCTGGGAGGAGAGCCCGACGGCCAGGCAGGCAGCGTGCAGGGCTTCTCCTGGTGCTTCAGCCAATCCTGGTGTGCAGGGCCTGGGTGCGGTGCCGACTGCTTCAGGCTCATGCCCACTCTTCTGTTGCAGGCACCAACCCCTTCCTCAGGTCGGTGCACCGCTGCGTGATCTCCAGGCTGCCACAGCTCGCGAACAAGCACTGAGTTACCACCTTGCTCAACACCTGTGCCCGGAGCATCCACCAGGCCTGCCTCCGGCTGCCTAGCCAGGCCTGCAGGGATGGCCCGCAGCCTCATCGGGGCCAAGGACACGCACCTCCTGTCAGACACTTACTTCTAGGTGTTGGCCTCCATGGAGAGCCTGGAGTTGGGTTAACTTTCCTCCTTTTCTCTTCTGCCTTGGGGAGCTGCCAAATGAAATCCCACACTTCCACAGACTGAGACGGGCGCAGTGGAGCGGGCTGCCTGCAGGGCGATGGCCGTCTTCTTGGAGAAGGTGTTCCATGTGACTTCCTCCACAAAGCCGACACGGTCCCCAGCCACCGTCCTCGGGCTGCTCTCACCGCGGCCTGTCCAGGGTCCGGGTCTGTCTCAGCAGCATCAGGGTGCGCTCAGGGTGTTAGAGCGTCTTGTGTGTGCTCGACATACCCCTGCTCCTTTCTATAGGAGAACACAGAGGACATAGGAAACCTTCAAACACACATGGGATTCTCTGCTCACAGTTTGGGGTTCAGGCTG
>NW_022325542.1:0-1218 GCF_002776525.5 Piliocolobus tephrosceles | reverse complement strand
TCCCCCTGGTACTCAATTTCAAACCTTCGCAGCCCATTGATGATCTACAAAGCCAGGCTATAGGGACAGCTCAGAAAACACAGCCTCACATACAACTCAGAGGAGCCTGATGGCCTCTGCTCACGAGGGAGGAGGGAGCTAGGGATGGGGCAGGGCCCAGCCCATGCTCCTCTGAGACACGGGCCTCTCACCTGGTACTGCCCCAGGGGCGTGAGGATGAGTCCATCCTCACCCACAATGCAGTCGGGGAGCTGCTTTTTTCCATTCTCATCCTGGGTGGTGCCCAAGGCGAGCGTGAACTGCTTGAGCTGTGCTTCGCTGAGCTGCCAGAGAGAAGTGTCTCTGCCCTCAGCATCAAGATGAAGGAAGGGGACCAGTCTTCACCCCACCAGCCTAAAACAGCGCCAACAAGGGGACCCAGATATGACGCTCGAGGTGTGGGCCTGCCGCCCACAACACTGGGTCCGTATGTGTGGGGCCTGGGACTGAGCACAGGCTGGGTGGCTGAGCACAGGCTGGGTGGAGTGGATCTTTCGGGGAAGGGGACCCTGATGGCCGTGGGGCAGGTCCCATAGGTCGTACCTGGAATATCTGGCGCAGGTACTCCAGGGCCTTCTCCAGATATTCATTCATCTGTCTTCCGGACGCTGTCTTGCCCCATCTCGTCCAGGTCGTTGGCTGGGTAGGAGCCGTTGGTGTCCATGGAGCTAAAGCCCAGTCATGAGAGGAAGGAGTGGCCAGCCGGGCTCTCCGCACACTGGTCTGAGATGGACTTGGCTGTGTGTTTGGCCTGTGTGATGAGCTGAGCGAGGCGTAAGACCTGCAAGGGAGGTGCGGGCAGGTCACCAAGTCACCAGCAGGACAGGCCTGCGCTGCCACCCAGGCAGGCTGGCCGGGGGCCCCAAGAACAATGCACAGCCAGACTGCTGAGTGTCGGTAGGAGCAGCTTCCGCCGGAGAACTTTTAATGACTAAAGGATGATCATCTAAATTTGAAATTTCCCAACAAACACTGCCTTCGTTATCAGGAAAAAATGAGACTTTACTAAAACGGGGGAAGGAGATACGGCGACAAATCTACACCCAGCCTCCCTCCTTCCTGCCGGATCACAGCACTTCCCCCACTCTGCTCAGCCCCATGGCTCCAGGGGCCCTGAGGACAGGCACCGCCAGCCCACTCACCAGGGTGCGGGCTTCGGGCCCAAACATCGGGGTGTAC
>NW_022325541.1:0-1089 GCF_002776525.5 Piliocolobus tephrosceles | reverse complement strand
CTCTTGGGCTCAAGTAATCTTCCTGCCTCAGTCTCCTCAGTAGCTGGCACTCCAGGCGTGAGCTACTATAACCAGTTCTCAGCATCATGTTTAATACTTAAAGTGCAACCTAGCAGCCCCCAGCACAAGTGTCTCCATTTTTCACTGATGACCGTTACGACTGATTATTAGAATGCTTCATATCTATTTGAGAATTTACAGGTCATGAACACTCTGATATGCATCCTTCTCACTTGCTCCTCCTCCTCATACCCTTGGGAAATAGAGAAAATAGAATTTGAATGAACTTGTCTTGTATGAGAAAACCCAGAGCACAGAGGTTGCCTAACCCTAAGGTCCTGTAGTAATAAGGAGGCACAGTCAAGCTTAAGGAGTCTGGCATTGTTTCCATCACATGCCCCTAAAAAACAACCACTACAGAGTTCTTCAAGTCAATGGGAAGAAAACTCAAGTCCCACAGCTACAGAACTATGGCCACACTGACATTCATGCAAGTAGTTGATATTTACCAGTAGAAAGCTGGGCTGCTGGAGGTGAGGGAACGCCATAGCAGCCTCCAGTGGAGAGTTGAAAATGGCCTTAGCAAACCACTGTGGAAAAACAAAGACAAAAATCTCAATATCTGCGACACAGCAGAATCTTTCTATATTAGTTTTTGAGAGACAGGGTCTCGTTCTGTTGCCCAGGCTGGAATGCGGCAGCACGATCATAGCTGACTACAACCTCAAACTCCTGGGTTCAAGCAGTCCTCCCACCTCAGGTTCCTGAGTACAGGCACATGCCACTATGCCTGGCTAATTTTCTTTTTTCTTTTTAGAGACAGGGTCTCACTATGTTGCCCAGGCTAGTTTGTCAGGCTATGATGCACAGGATCCTGGCCTCCACTGATCCTCCTGCTTTGGCCTCCTAACACCTATTTTCTCCAGGAGCTGCTTCGGACCCCGTCTTTTTTGTTTTGTTTTCCTGAGAGCGACAACCCTTGGGCAACGCCAATCATTCCAAGCAAATTCTGTCAGGCCAAGATCTCCCTCAGCAGCACGCGCCCACCTGTTCCCAACTCTCCCGCCACGTGGGCTTCCGGACCCTCCG
>NW_022325540.1:0-1441 GCF_002776525.5 Piliocolobus tephrosceles | reverse complement strand
CTCTTGGGCTCAAGTAATCTTCCTGCCTCAGTCTCCTCAGTAGCTGGAACTCCAGGCATGAGCTACTGTAACCAGTTCTCAGCATCATGTTTAATACTTAAAGTATTAAAGTATTTAATACTTTATAAATACTTTAATATATATATTAAATATATATATAATACTTTATATATACATATATATAATACTTTATAATGAACTTCTCTTGTATGAGAAAACCCAGAGCACAGAGGTTGCGTAACCCCAAGGTCCTGTAGTAACGAGGCACAGTCAAGCTTAAGGAGTCTGGCACTGTTTCCATCACATGCCCCTAAAAAACAACCACTACAGAGTTCTTCAGGTCAATCGGAAGAACACTCAAGTCCCACAGCTACAGAACTATGGCCACATTAACACTCATGCAAGCAGTTGATATTTACCAGTAGAAAGCTGGGCTGCTGGAGGTGAGGGAGTACCATAGCAGCCTCCAGTGGAGAGTTGAAAATGGCCTTCTTAGCAAACCACTGTGGAAAAACAAAGACAAAAATCTCAACATCTGCGACACAGCAGAATCTTTCTATATTAGTTTTTGAGAGACAGGGTCTCGTTCTGTTGCCCAGGCTGGAATGCGGCAGCACGATCATAGCTGACTGCAACCTCAAACTCCTGGGTTCAAGCAGTCCTCCCACCTCAGGCTCCTGAGTACAGGCACATGCCACTATGCCTGGCTAATTTTCTTCTTTTTTCTTTTTAGAAACAGGGTCTCACTATGTTGCCCAGGCTAGTTTGTCGGGCTATGATGCCCAGGATCCTGGCCTCCACTGATTCTCCTGCTTTGGCCTCCTAAGTGTTGGGGTTACAGGTGTGAGTCACTGCACCTGGTCCTAATAAAATATTACATAGTTTCACAATGCCCAGGAGAATATCTGTGTAATGCAACACACATTACATTACCAATTCTCATGTCTTATTTATTAATTAGAGACAGGGTCTTGCTTGGTCGCTCAGGCTGCAGTACAGTGGTATGATGATAGCTCATTGCAACCTCAAACTCCTGAGCTCAAGTAATCCTCCTGCGTCAGCCTCCCAAGTAGCAGGGACTACAGGCAAACATCACCAAGCCCAGCTAATTTTTGTACTTTTTGTAAAGATGGGGGTTTCATCATGTTGCTCAGACTGCTCTTGAACTCCCAGACTCAAGCGATCTATCCGCCTCAGCCTCCCAAAGCACTGGGATTACAGGTGTGAGCCACCATGCCCGGCCAGCAATTCCCATCTTTTATGGAAACGCTGTTCTCAGCTGGGTGCAGTGGCTCCTGCCTGTAATCCTAATACTTTGGGAGGCTGAGGCGGGAGGATCACCTGAGGTCAGGAGTTCAAGACCAGCCTGTCCAACATGGTGAAACCCTGTCTCCACCAAAATACAAAAATTAGCCAGGCATGATGGCAGGTGCCTATAATC
>NW_022325539.1:0-2052 GCF_002776525.5 Piliocolobus tephrosceles | reverse complement strand
CAGCCTGAACCCCAAACTGTGAGCAGAGAATCCCATGTGTGTTTGAAGGTTTCCTATGTCCTCTGTGTTCTCCTATAGAAAGGAGCAGGGGTATGTCGAGCACACACAAGACGCTCTAACACCCTGAGCGCACCCTGATGCTGCTGAGACAGACCCGGACCCTGGACAGGCCGCGGTGAGAGCAGCCCGAGGACGGTGGCTGGGGACCGTGTCGGCTTTGTGGAGGAAGTCACATGGAACACCTTCTCCAAGAAGACGGCCATCGCCCTGCAGGCAGCCCGCTCCACTGCGCCCGTCTCAGTCTGTGGAAGTGTGGGATTTCATTTGGCAGCTCCCCAAGGCAGAAGAGAAAAGGAGGAAAGTTAACCCAACTCCAGGCTCTCCATGGAGGCCAACACCTAGAAGTAAGTGTCTGACAGGAGGTGCGTGTCCTTGGCCCCGATGAGGCTGCGGGCCATCCCTGCAGGCCTGGCTAGGCAGCCGGAGGCAGGCCTGGTGGATGCTCCGGGCACAGGTGTTGAGCAAGGTGGTAACTCAGTGCTTGTTCGCGAGCTGTGGCAGCCTGGAGATCACGCAGCGGTGCACCGACCTGAGGAAGGGGTTGGTGCCTGCAACAGAAGAGTGGGCATGAGCCTGAAGCAGTCGGCACCGCACCCAGGCCCTGCACACCAGGATTGGCTGAAGCACCAGGAGAAGCCCTGCACGCTGCCTGCCTGGCCGTCGGGCTCTCCTCCCAGAGCCTCATCGTCAGTGAAGAACTGAATCTGAATGGGATTTGGAGCCCAGGGCTTTGCCTCTGACAATCTTGGGGACCCAGCCCTGGCTCTGCTTGTGCTCTGGGCTCAGGGAGATTGATCCCTGTCAACGTGGCTCTCTGGTGCCACGTCACTTAGTTGCGGCCCTGTGTGCCCAAGCTACTGGTAGGACACGTCAGCCGCGCTGAGCTCCCTAGTGGGCTCTGGGAAGAGCAGGGTCTGTCCTTGAGCCGCAGCTTTCTCACCGCTCAGCCACTGAACACAACCACCCTGGACAGCTGACCTGACACAAGATGAAGGGGCAAAAGGACACAGGAGACAGCAGAGACCCTCTTCCTCAGGTGACCACTGGACAACCCGCTCCTGTCAGCACCGGGGCAGCCAGAAACGGGATGGAGGGGCCCGAGCTGGGAGGGGCTGGAGTGCACAGAGGCTGGCCCTGCCGCACTGGAAGCCTGGTCTTCCCAAACGACCCCTGCCTGCCCTGAGCCCCCAGACGGCTCCTCTGGGTCTGCCCACTGTACAGCCACTGTCGGTCCATCCATAGCGGACTCTGGGCACGGCAGTCGGTGGGCACGTGGTGGCACACTTGGGAGGTCCTTGTCGTCTGCAGCACACAAGGCTGTACCTGTGACTGGACAAACCCCGGCCTGCCCTGCCTCACAACTCCGCTCCCAAACAGGACTCTTCACACCTGGGGAGGTTCTGGTGAGGCTTGTGGCAAAGCCTGGAGGTCTCTCTGACTCAGATTTCCAAACCTGAAGCCCGGAGTGCCCTGCATGGATGGGTACCCACAGGTCCTGCCCACCACCTCCCTAGGGCCACAGGCAAGCAGAGCCACATGTGTGTTGCGGAGGTGAGGGTGCGTGGGCTCTGGCGGTGGGGGCAGAGACATGGCCAGTCTGTCCTGGGCTCGGTGTATGTGAAGACAGGGCAGACAGCCTGCCGGAGCGTGAACACAGGGTGGGGCCTGGGCACTGTGCCCTCCGGCTCAAATGGCAGAGGCCTGGGGCTGCGGTGAAGGTTTGCTAACCAGCACCAGCCTGACGCTCCTGGACACTCGCCCAGCGTGCAGATCAAGCGGACGGTGCCATTGTTGTTGCAGTGAGAAGGGTCCAGGTTTATCACGCACTTGAGGTCCAGCCTGGCCACCTCGCCTTGGAGCACGCTGGGGTGCTCTGCCGCTGGTCGTCCTCAAGCCTGTGCTTCTGGGTGCATACCACCGGGGCCGTGAGAAGGCAGCGTGGTGGCCACACTGGGCACATACGGCCCAGGGCTGGCCGGCCGCCCTCCACAG
>NW_022325538.1:0-1218 GCF_002776525.5 Piliocolobus tephrosceles | reverse complement strand
GTACACCCCGATGTTTGGGCCCGAAGCCCGCACCCTGGTGAGTGGGCTGGCGGTGCCTGTCCTCAGGGCCCCTGGAGCCATGGGGCTGAGCAGAGTGGGGGAAGTGCTGTGATCCGGCAGGAAGGAGGGAGGCTGGGTGTAGATTTGTCGCCGTATCTCCTTCCCCCGTTTTAGTAAAGTCTCATTTTTTCCTGATAACGAAGGCAGTGTTTGTTGGGAAATTTCAAATTTAGATGATCATCCTTTAGTCATTAAAAGTTCTCCGGCGGAAGCTGCTCCTACCGACACTCAGCAGTCTGGCTGTGCATTGTTCTTGGGGCCCCCGGCCAGCCTGCCTGGGTGGCAGCGCAGGCCTGTCCTGCTGGTGACTTGGTGACCTGCCCGCACCTCCCTTGCAGGTCTTACGCCTCGCTCAGCTCATCACACAGGCCAAACACACAGCCAAGTCCATCTCAGACCAGTGTGCGGAGAGCCCGGCTGGCCACTCCTTCCTCTCATGACTGGGCTTTAGCTCCATGGACACCAACGGCTCCTACCCAGCCAACGACCTGGACGAGATGGGGCAAGACAGCGTCCGGAAGACAGATGAATGAATATCTGGAGAAGGCCCTGGAGTACCTGCGCCAGATATTCCAGGTACGACCTATGGGACCTGCCCCACGGCCATCAGGGTCCCCTTCCCCGAAAGATCCACTCCACCCAGCCTGTGCTCAGCCACCCAGCCTGTGCTCAGTCCCAGGCCCCACACATACGGACCCAGTGTTGTGGGCGGCAGGCCCACACCTCGAGCGTCATATCTGGGTCCCCTTGTTGGCGCTGTTTTAGGCTGGTGGGGTGAAGACTGGTCCCCTTCCTTCATCTTGATGCTGAGGGCAGAGACACTTCTCTCTGGCAGCTCAGCGAAGCACAGCTCAAGCAGTTCACGCTCGCCTTGGGCACCACCCAGGATGAGAATGGAAAAAAGCAGCTCCCCGACTGCATTGTGGGTGAGGATGGACTCATCCTCACGCCCCTGGGGCAGTACCAGGTGAGAGGCCCGTGTCTCAGAGGAGCATGGGCTGGGCCCTGCCCCATCCCTAGCTCCCTCCTCCCTCGTGAGCAGAGGCCATCAGGCTCCTCTGAGTTGTATGTGAGGCTGTGTTTTCTGAGCTGTCCCTATAGCCTGGCTTTGTAGATCATCAATGGGCTGCGAAGGTTTGAAATTGAGTACCAGGGGGA
>NW_022325537.1:0-1441 GCF_002776525.5 Piliocolobus tephrosceles | reverse complement strand
GATTATAGGCACCTGCCATCATGCCTGGCTAATTTTTGTATTTTGGTGGAGACAGGGTTTCACCATGTTGGACAGGCTGGTCTTGAACTCCTGACCTCAGGTGATCCTCCCGCCTCAGCCTCCCAAAGTATTAGGATTACAGGCAGGAGCCACTGCACCCAGCTGAGAACAGCGTTTCCATAAAAGATGGGAATTGCTGGCCGGGCATGGTGGCTCACACCTGTAATCCCAGTGCTTTGGGAGGCTGAGGCGGATAGATCGCTTGAGTCTGGGAGTTCAAGAGCAGTCTGAGCAACATGATGAAACCCCCATCTTTACAAAAAGTACAAAAATTAGCTGGGCTTGGTGATGTTTGCCTGTAGTCCCTGCTACTTGGGAGGCTGACGCAGGAGGATTACTTGAGCTCAGGAGTTTGAGGTTGCAATGAGCTATCATCATACCACTGTACTGCAGCCTGAGCGACCAAGCAAGACCCTGTCTCTAATTAATAAATAAGACATGAGAATTGGTAATGTAATGTGTGTTGCATTACACAGATATTCTCCTGGGCATTGTGAAACTATGTAATATTTTATTAGGACCAGGTGCAGTGACTCACACCTGTAACCCCAACACTTAGGAGGCCAAAGCAGGAGAATCAGTGGAGGCCAGGATCCTGGGCATCATAGCCCGACAAACTAGCCTGGGCAACATAGTGAGACCCTGTTTCTAAAAAGAAAAAAGAAGAAAATTAGCCAGGCATAGTGGCATGTGCCTGTACTCAGGAGCCTGAGGTGGGAGGACTGCTTGAACCCAGGAGTTTGAGGTTGCAGTCAGCTATGATCGTGCTGCCGCATTCCAGCCTGGGCAACAGAACGAGACCCTGTCTCTCAAAAACTAATATAGAAAGATTCTGCTGTGTCGCAGATGTTGAGATTTTTGTCTTTGTTTTTCCACAGTGGTTTGCTAAGAAGGCCATTTTCAACTCTCCACTGGAGGCTGCTATGGTACTCCCTCACCTCCAGCAGCCCAGCTTTCTACTGGTAAATATCAACTGCTTGCATGAGTGTTAATGTGGCCATAGTTCTGTAGCTGTGGGACTTGAGTGTTCTTCCGATTGACCTGAAGAACTCTGTAGTGGTTGTTTTTTAGGGGCATGTGATGGAAACAGTGCCAGACTCCTTAAGCTTGACTGTGCCTCGTTACTACAGGACCTTGGGGTTACGCAACCTCTGTGCTCTGGGTTTTCTCATACAAGAGAAGTTCATTATAAAGTATTATATATATGTATATATAAAGTATTATATATATATTTAATATATATATTAAAGTATTTATAAAGTATTAAATACTTTAATACTTTAAGTATTAAACATGATGCTGAGAACTGGTTACAGTAGCTCATGCCTGGAGTTCCAGCTACTGAGGAGACTGAGGCAGGAAGATTACTTGAGCCCAAGAG
>NW_022325536.1:0-1089 GCF_002776525.5 Piliocolobus tephrosceles | reverse complement strand
CGGAGGGTCCGGAAGCCCACGTGGCGGGAGAGTTGGGAACAGGTGGGCGCGTGCTGCTGAGGGAGATCTTGGCCTGACAGAATTTGCTTGGAATGATTGGCGTTGCCCAAGGGTTGTCGCTCTCAGGAAAACAAAACAAAAAAGACGGGGTCCGAAGCAGCTCCTGGAGAAAATAGGTGTTAGGAGGCCAAAGCAGGAGGATCAGTGGAGGCCAGGATCCTGTGCATCATAGCCTGACAAACTAGCCTGGGCAACATAGTGAGACCCTGTCTCTAAAAAGAAAAAAGAAAATTAGCCAGGCATAGTGGCATGTGCCTGTACTCAGGAACCTGAGGTGGGAGGACTGCTTGAACCCAGGAGTTTGAGGTTGTAGTCAGCTATGATCGTGCTGCCGCATTCCAGCCTGGGCAACAGAACGAGACCCTGTCTCTCAAAAACTAATATAGAAAGATTCTGCTGTGTCGCAGATATTGAGATTTTTGTCTTTGTTTTTCCACAGTGGTTTGCTAAGGCCATTTTCAACTCTCCACTGGAGGCTGCTATGGCGTTCCCTCACCTCCAGCAGCCCAGCTTTCTACTGGTAAATATCAACTACTTGCATGAATGTCAGTGTGGCCATAGTTCTGTAGCTGTGGGACTTGAGTTTTCTTCCCATTGACTTGAAGAACTCTGTAGTGGTTGTTTTTTAGGGGCATGTGATGGAAACAATGCCAGACTCCTTAAGCTTGACTGTGCCTCCTTATTACTACAGGACCTTAGGGTTAGGCAACCTCTGTGCTCTGGGTTTTCTCATACAAGACAAGTTCATTCAAATTCTATTTTCTCTATTTCCCAAGGGTATGAGGAGGAGGAGCAAGTGAGAAGGATGCATATCAGAGTGTTCATGACCTGTAAATTCTCAAATAGATATGAAGCATTCTAATAATCAGTCGTAACGGTCATCAGTGAAAAATGGAGACACTTGTGCTGGGGGCTGCTAGGTTGCACTTTAAGTATTAAACATGATGCTGAGAACTGGTTATAGTAGCTCACGCCTGGAGTGCCAGCTACTGAGGAGACTGAGGCAGGAAGATTACTTGAGCCCAAGAG
>NW_022325535.1:0-3371 GCF_002776525.5 Piliocolobus tephrosceles | reverse complement strand
ATGGCTCGTGCCTGTAATCCCAGCACTTTGAGAGGCCAAAGCAGAAGTATCTCTTGAGCCTGAGAGTTGGAGACCAGCCTGGGCAATATAGGCAGACCCTGTCTCCACAAAAAACTGAAAACTGTGCCTGCAGGGTGGTGCACGCCTGCAGTCCCAGCTACTCAGAAGGCTGAGCCTGCAGTGAGCCATGATTGCACCACTGCACTCCAGCTTGGGCAACAGAGAGACCCTGTCGCAAAAAAAGAAGGAAAATGATATAGGAAATCTGGATCTAAAGAAAGGGAAGTACATTAGAGAAGAAAGAAATGAAGATAAAACATAATCTTGTATTGTTCTTATTTTTAACAGATGACAGGGTGTTCAAAATAATTATAGCAACATGTATTCAGTAATTATGGCTTGTTGATAGTGGAATGAATGGCAGCGATATTATTGCTGGGAGGGAGGATCTCCTGAGTGGAGAGAAAGTCATCCAGGCCAGGAGGGCAGTGGCACAATTATAGCTCACTTGCAGCCTGGAACTCCTGGACTCAAGCCATCCTCCTGCCTCAGCTTCCCTAGTAACTGGGATTACTGGCACACACCACCATGCCTTTTTTTTTTTTTTTTTTTTTTGTCTTGCTATGTTGCCCAGACTGGTCTCAAACTCCTGGACTGAGGCAGTCTTCCTGCCTCAGCCTCCCGAAGTGTTGAAATTACCGGTATGAGCCACTGTGCCTGGTGTATGGTTGCTTTTGAATGTCCTAGTCCTAAACATGTGGTTCCCAAGGAGAAAAGAAAAATGAAGGTAGGAGGAGGTGCTGATCCATAAAAACCTCCTGGAAGGTGTGTTCCCAGGGAGGGGTTGAGGGTTGAGGAGGGAGGTTGCAAACATAGCCGTGGAGATTGCAGCAGTGGCTGCCTGCCTCTTTGTCTGCATTTTCACAATCAACAGCAACCATCATCAATCAGAGCACAGATCCCCAGGATTTGCAGGATGGGACTCTTATTGCCCACTCTGGTTCCTGCAAGCTATAGGGAAGCTGTTCCAGAAATGCATGCGTCGCTGCTTCACCACCAACTTAAATGCTAATTTCTTCTGAAAACACCCTTCCAGACCTGCCAGGAAATACTGTGTAACCAGATATGTGTGCATCCAGTGGCCCAGACAAGTTGACATACAGAATCAACCATCACAAGTCCACCCCTTGTCAACCTGGCACCTATACACATCTCCTTAAACCCTACTTACTCTCCAAATAAACACAGTAACCAAGTGTTATTGTGTTAGCAGTGGAAGGTGTTCGAGTTAATAGTGTTAGCAGTGGAAGGTGTCCAAGTTACTGGCAGCAAATCTGATGGGTCTTTAGCAATGACAGTTCTTGGCTCCTCAGAAGAAGGAATTCGACTGAGGGGCATAAGGCAGAAAAAGAGACCGAAGCAAGTTTCAGAGCAGGCATGGAAGTGTATTTTAAAAGGCTTTAAAACAGCAAAGAAAGGAAAGTACGCTTGGAAGAGACCTAAGTCGGCGTATGAAGGTCTTGATCCTAGGACCTTCTAGACTGGCCCCTTTCTCGTGATCCTTCTCTTAGGGTGGGCTGTCCATATGTATAGTGCCCTCCTTACCCTTGGGAGGTGAGCACTCGCAGTGTGTTTAGGAAACCGTATGCAGGCCATCTGAGGGTTTTGGGTGGGGTGCCCCCAGAGGTCATACTCCACCACTTTGTCACTGAACGCACATGCCTGGGAAGTTGCTTCTCCCTGGAATCTGCATTCAATTAACACTTTAGTGAAATAGGTGTGGCCCATCAGGAAATGGCCTCTCCCTGGCACCAGCTGCCAATTATCACTTTTATTTCTTATTTATTTTTTAGAAGGAGTCTCTTGTCACCCAGGCTGGAGTACAGTGGTGCAATCTCGCCTTACCGCAACCTCTGCATCCCAGGTTCAAGCGATTCTCCTGCTTCAGCCTCCCAAGTAACTGAGATTAGAGGTATGCGCCACACTAGCTAATTTTCGTATTTTTAGTAGAGATGGGATTTCACCATGTTGGCGAGACTGGTCTCGAACTCCTGACGTCAAGTGATCTTCCTGCCTCAGCCTCCTAAAGTGCTGGGATTACAGGCGTGAGCCACTGTACATGGCCAAAAGTAGGAATTCTTGACTGGGAAATAATTTGATATGTTTTAGCACCTTGTGACTTGAGAAAATTATGTTAGCAATTCTGGTTTGGGAAGTCAAGGGAAGCTAGCTTAGTTTTTACAGTGAAGGCTACATAAGAGTCCTCTCTCCAGTGTGGTGCCTCACACCTGTAACCCCAGCACTTCAGGATGCAGAGGCGATCACTTGAGCCCATGAGTTCAAGACCAGCCTGGCAACACAGGGAGACCCCGTCTCTACAAAAAAAATTTTAAAATTAGCAGGGTGTGGTGGCGCATGCCTGTGGTCCTGGCTACTTGGCATGCTGAGGCGGAAGGACTGCGTAAGCCCAGGAGTTACAGGCTGCAGTGAGCCGTGACGGTGCGGTGCACTCCAGCCTGGGCAATATAGCAAGACTTTGTCTCAAAAAGAGTTCTAGGCCGGGCACGGTGGCTCACATCTGTAATCCCAGTACTTTGGGAGGCCGAGGCGGGTGGATCGTGAGGTCAGGAGATCAAGACTATCCCGGCTAACACAGTGAAACCTCGTCTCTACTAAAAATACAAAACTAGCCGGGCAAGGTGTCGGCGCCTGTAGTCCCAGCTACTCGGGAGGCTGAGGCAGGAGAATGGCATAAATCCGGGAGGCGGAGTTTGCAGTGAGCCGAGATCGCGCCACCGCACTCCAGCCGGGGCGACAGAGCGAGACACTGTCTCAGTAAAAAAAAAAAAAAAAAAAAAAAAGTTCTCTCTCATTTATATTGGAAATGTCAGGGCTATTGGTGAGAGCTGGCCTTTAGGGGATCTAACTTGCTCTTGGATGTCCAAGGGGAAAGGTAGAGATTTCTCCTGACTGCGCAGGGCCTCTGCTTGTGAGTTGCTTGCATAATCACAATCTGACTTACCCCAGATCACAGAGGTGCTGGTATATCCTAGAGGTATGTGTTGGTCACGGAAGGGAGTGGGCCATGAATGGGCTCCAGGGAACAGCACTGCCTCCGGGCAAGGACAATGCGGAGGTGCAGGGGGCAGGGGTGATGTCAGGACAGCCTGAAGCTGTGCTGTCAGGGCCACTTGGTCAGAGAAGCATCTGGATTTGGCCTGTTAGCAGGGGAGTGTGGTCCAATGGCAAAAGTCAAGGGCGTCCTAGGAGCTGAGGCGGCAGCAGTTAGGGCAGACCACTCTGGAAGCATCCAGGGGTGGGGATGAGAACGTGCAGGTGCTCCTGCCTCCAGCCTGGCCTCCCTCCTCCTT
>NW_022325534.1:0-3371 GCF_002776525.5 Piliocolobus tephrosceles | reverse complement strand
AAGGAGGAGGGAGGCCAGGCTGGAGGCAGGAGCACCTGCACGTTCTCATCCCCACCCCTGGATGCTTCCAGAGTGGTCTGCCCTAACTGCTGCCGCCTCAGCTCCTAGGACGCCCTTGACTTTTGCCATTGGACCACACTCCCCTGCTAACAGGCCAAATCCAGATGCTTCTCTGACCAAGTGGCCCTGACAGCACAGCTTCAGGCTGTCCTGACATCACCCCTGCCCCCTGCACCTCCGCATTGTCCTTGCCCGGAGGCAGTGCTGTTCCCTGGAGCCCATTCATGGCCCACTCCCTTCCGTGACCAACACATACCTCTAGGATATACCAGCACCTCTGTGATCTGGGGTAAGTCAGATTGTGATTATGCAAGCAACTCACAAGCAGAGGCCCTGCGCAGTCAGGAGAAATCTCTACCTTTCCCCTTGGACATCCAAGAGCAAGTTAGATCCCCTAAAGGCCAGCTCTCACCAATAGCCCTGACATTTCCAATATAAATGAGAGAGAACTTTTTTTTTTTTTTTTTTTTTTTTACTGAGACAGTGTCTCGCTCTGTCGCCCCGGCTGGAGTGCGGTGGCGCGATCTCGGCTCACTGCAAACTCCGCCTCCCGGATTTATGCCATTCTCCTGCCTCAGCCTCCCGAGTAGCTGGGACTACAGGCGCCGACACCTTGCCCGGCTAGTTTTGTATTTTTAGTAGAGACGAGGTTTCACTGTGTTAGCCGGGATAGTCTTGATCTCCTGACCTCACGATCCACCCGCCTCGGCCTCCCAAAGTACTGGGATTACAGATGTGAGCCACCGTGCCCGGCCTAGAACTCTTTTTGAGACAAAGTCTTGCTATATTGCCCAGGCTGGAGTGCACCGCACCGTCACGGCTCACTGCAGCCTGTAACTCCTGGGCTTACGCAGTCCTTCCGCCTCAGCATGCCAAGTAGCCAGGACCACAGGCATGCGCCACCACACCCTGCTAATTTTAAAATTTTTTTTGTAGAGACGGGGTCTCCCTGTGTTGCCAGGCTGGTCTTGAACTCATGGGCTCAAGTGATCGCCTCTGCATCCTGAAGTGCTGGGGTTACAGGTGTGAGGCACCACACTGGAGAGAGGACTCTTATGTAGCCTTCACTGTAAAAACTAAGCTAGCTTCCCTTGACTTCCCAAACCAGAATTGCTAACATAATTTTCTCAAGTCACAAGGTGCTAAAACATATCAAATTATTTCCCAGTCAAGAATTCCTACTTTTGGCCATGTACAGTGGCTCACGCCTGTAATCCCAGCACTTTAGGAGGCTGAGGCAGGAAGATCACTTGACGTCAGGAGTTCGAGACCAGTCTCGCCAACATGGTGAAATCCCATCTCTACTAAAAATACGAAAATTAGCTAGTGTGGCGCATACCTCTAATCTCAGTTACTTGGGAGGCTGAAGCAGGAGAATCGCTTGAACCTGGGATGCAGAGGTTGCGGTAAGGCGAGATTGCACCACTGTACTCCAGCCTGGGTGACAAGAGACTCCTTCTAAAAAATAAATAAGAAATAAAAGTGATAATTGGCAGCTGGTGCCAGGGAGAGGCCATTTCCTGATGGGCCACACCTATTTCACTAAAGTGTTAATTGAATGCAGATTCCAGGGAGAAGCAACTTCCCAGGCATGTGCGTTCAGTGACAAAGTGGTGGAGTATGACCTCTGGGGGCACCCCACCCAAAACCCTCAGATGGCCTGCATACGGTTTCCTAAACACACTGCGAGTGCTCACCTCCCAAGGGTAAGGAGGGCACTATACATATGGACAGCCCACCCTAAGAGAAGGATCACGAGAAAGGGGCCAGTCTAGAAGGTCCTAGGATCAAGACCTTCATACGCCGACTTAGGTCTCTTCCAAGCGTACTTTCCTTTCTTTGCTGTTTTAAAGCCTTTTAAAATACACTTCCATGCCTGCTCTGAAACTTGCTTCGGTCTCTTTTTCTGCCTTATGCCCCTCAGTCGAATTCCTTCTTCTGAGGAGCCAAGAACTGTCATTGCTAAAGACCCATCAGATTTGCTGCCAGTAACTTGGACACCTTCCACTGCTAACACTATTAACTCGAACACCTTCCACTGCTAACACAATAACACTTGGTTACTGTGTTTATTTGGAGAGTAAGTAGGGTTTAAGGAGATGTGTATAGGTGCCAGGTTGACAAGGGGTGGACTTGTGATGGTTGATTCTGTATGTCAACTTGTCTGGGCCACTGGATGCACACATATCTGGTTACACAGTATTTCCTGGCAGGTCTGGAAGGGTGTTTTCAGAAGAAATTAGCATTTAAGTTGGTGGTGAAGCAGCGACGCATGCATTTCTGGAACAGCTTCCCTATAGCTTGCAGGAACCAGAGTGGGCAATAAGAGTCCCATCCTGCAAATCCTGGGGATCTGTGCTCTGATTGATGATGGTTGCTGTTGATTGTGAAAATGCAGACAAAGAGGCAGGCAGCCACTGCTGCAATCTCCACGGCTATGTTTGCAACCTCCCTCCTCAACCCTCAACCCCTCCCTGGGAACACACCTTCCAGGAGGTTTTTATGGATCAGCACCTCCTCCTACCTTCATTTTTCTTTTCTCCTTGGGAACCACATGTTTAGGACTAGGACATTCAAAAGCAACCATACACCAGGCACAGTGGCTCATACCGGTAATTTCAACACTTCGGGAGGCTGAGGCAGGAAGACTGCCTCAGTCCAGGAGTTTGAGACCAGTCTGGGCAACATAGCAAGACAAAAAAAAAAAAAAAAAAAAAAGGCATGGTGGTGTGTGCCAGTAATCCCAGTTACTAGGGAAGCTGAGGCAGGAGGATGGCTTGAGTCCAGGAGTTCCAGGCTGCAAGTGAGCTATAATTGTGCCACTGCCCTCCTGGCCTGGATGACTTTCTCTCCACTCAGGAGATCCTCCCTCCCAGCAATAATATCGCTGCCATTCATTCCACTATCAACAAGCCATAATTACTGAATACATGTTGCTATAATTATTTTGAACACCCTGTCATCTGTTAAAAATAAGAACAATACAAGATTATGTTTTATCTTCATTTCTTTCTTCTCTAATGTACTTCCCTTTCTTTAGATCCAGATTTCCTATATCATTTTCCTTCTTTTTTTGCGACAGGGTCTCTCTGTTGCCCAAGCTGGAGTGCAGTGGTGCAATCATGGCTCACTGCAGGCTCAGCCTTCTGAGTAGCTGGGACTGCAGGCGTGCACCACCCTGCAGGCACAGTTTTCAGTTTTTTGTGGAGACAGGGTCTGCCTATATTGCCCAGGCTGGTCTCCAACTCTCAGGCTCAAGAGATACTTCTGCTTTGGCCTCTCAAAGTGCTGGGATTACAGGCACGAGCCAT
>NW_022325532.1:0-8467 GCF_002776525.5 Piliocolobus tephrosceles | reverse complement strand
TACGCCACCATCATCAAAGACCAGAGACAGATAAAACCACAAAGATGGGGAAAAAGCAGGGCAGAAAAGCTGGAAATTCAAAAAATAAGAGCGCATCTAGAACTAGATGTACCATATGACCCAGCCATCCCACTACTGGGTATATACCCAAAGGATTATAAATTATGCTACTACAAAGACACATGCACACGTATGTTTATTGCGGCACTATTCACAATAGCAAAGACTTGGAATCAACCCAAATGTCCATCAGTAACAGACTGGATTAAGAAAATGTGGCACATATACACCATGGAATACTATGCAGCCATAAAAAACGATGAGTTTGCGTCCTTTGTAGGGACATGGATGCAGCTGGAAACCATCATTCTTAGCAAACTATCACAAGAAGAGAAAACCAAACACCGCATGTTCTCACTCATAGGTGGGAACTGAACAATGAGCTCACTTGGACTCGGGAAGGGGAACATCACACACTGGGGCCTATCATGGGGAGGGGGAACGGGGGAGGGATTGCATTGGGGAGTTATACCTGATATAAATGATGAATTGATGGGTAAAAAAATAAAATAAAATAAAATAAAATGTCCTTTCTTGAAAAACAAACAAACAAACAAAAAAAAAGACAGGCATGAACTAAGTAGGCAAGGGCACTCGTCTCAGAGACTATGCTTTCTGTTAGAACCAGAACTTCCTTCAAACCAGAAAGAAGACAATGGGATTCTAAGAGGCACAACAACCAAGGATACCTATTCTAGTCTTTCTCATTCCTGTTACTTACCTATGTTTTGTTTCTTTACCTTTTGGTCCTTTCTTACTCATTTGTAAACCAAGGATATAAAGTGTTGGTAGAATGTATATCCATCAAGTGAAATAAAGAGTTGAGTGCAAAAAAAAAAAAAAAAAAAAGATATTTATGCAGCCCACAGAAAGGTGAAAGAATATTTATCACCACTGGCCATCAGAGAAATGCAAATCAAAACAACAATGAAATACCATCTCACACCAGTTAGAATGGCGATCATTAAAAAGTCAGGAAACAACAGGTGCTGGAGAGGAGATGGAGAAATAGGAACACTTTTACACTGTTGGTGGGAGTGTAAATTAGTTCAACTACAGTGGAAGACAGTGTGGTGATTCCTCCAGGATCTAGAACTAGAAATACCATTTGACCTAACCATCCCATTGCTGAGTATATACCCAAAGGATTATAAATCATGTTGCTGTAAAGACACATGCACACATATGTTTATTGTGGCACTATTCACAATAACAAAAACTTGGAACCAACCCAAATGTCCACCTGTGATAGACTGGATTTTAAAAAATGTTGCACATATACATCATGGAATACTATGCAGCCATAAAAAAGGATGAGTTCATGTCATTTGTAGGGATATGTATGCAGCTGGAAACCATCATTCTCTGCAAACTATCACAAAAAACCAAACCCCAACTGTTCTCACTTATAGATAGGGATTGAACAATGAGAACACTTGGACACAGGAAGGGGAACATCACACACCGGGATTGGGGAGTGGAGAGGAATAGCTTTAGGAGATACACCTAATGTAAATGATGAGTTGATGGGTGCAGCACAGCAACACGATACACGTATACATATGTAACAAACCTGTATGTTGTACACGTGTACCCTAGAACTTAAAGTATAATTTAAAGAAAATACACAGAAAAAAAAGAAAAAAAATTATAATAAAGTGAAAATCACCATTTGCCACATTATCAATAGTATCAAATGTTTTTATGTGCAATTTGGATTAGTACTATCTTTGCCTATATTGTTATCTGCTGTCTCCAACAGTGCTTGGTACAGAGCAGATGTTGACATATATCTGTTTAATGCTGCCTATTGAATAGACTAAATGTTGATTACATAAAACATTCCATGCTTGTCTTAATAAAGAGAATAATAAATTCATACATAAAACCCACATTAATTCACAGCCTCTGTTTTTCACATTAACCCAACATGTATAACTTTAATCACTTTCTTGGATGAGATGAGGTAAGATGTGATTTAGCCTTACTTTAGAGGAAATACGTGCAGTTATATATTAAACAATGTATGACTGCAAACTGTTTTATAATGGCATGAATTAAATCTCATTGATAAGAACTCTTAATGTCAATTGTACAACATTAATCGACCTGCTTGAAATTTATGATGGTGGACCAAAGAACAATTAGAAAATTTTAATTGTTAAAACCTAATATTTTCAGTGGTTTAAAATTTAAGTTTGTCACTTGCCTTTGATCATTTTGTTCTACAGTTTTATAATAACTTTCATTTATCATCAGGTTTTCAGTGAGTTTATTATAATGTCTGCTGAGTGAAAATTGTGTGTGTGTGTGTGTGTGAGAGAGAGAGAGCATGTGTGTATAGAGTTTTCAGATACATAGTATGATTTGTTTCTAAAATCCTACAACAATAAAACTTTGAGTCTCCTGGCATCTTTGGGCAACTAATTGTGGTGCAATTGTTAGGCTTATTTTACTGCAGATGACACAAGTAAGAATTCTAGAAGAAGGCTAAAGATCTCTTCTTACCATAACCACAGTTTTTTAAAAATTATCATTTTTCTCAAATCCAGTCTGGCCAGGCCTGGTGATGGGCCCTGCTAATCTCAGCTACTCAGGAGGCTGATGCACAGAATTGCTTGAACCCAGGAGGTGGAGATTTCAGTGAGCTGAGATTGCACTTCTGCCCTCCAGCCTGGTCGACAGAGCAAGACTCTCTCAAAACAAACAAACAAACAAACAAAACAAAATACAAAACCACATACATACACACACAAAACTCTTCTTCTTACATACCAATTAAACTAACTATTTAGAGGCTATGGATTGTTTTTGGGTAACTTAATATTATCTACCTTGTTAACATTAACACTTTAAAAAAATTTTTCCATTCTAGGACATTCCTTTCTATGACTTTTTTTCATTATTACCTCTGTAGTAACACATGGATCCTTTTAGATGAGTCCAAATTTTGGACATGTGTATCCAACTCCCCATTACAATTTTTTATTTGGTGTCCCATATGCTTCTAAAATGCAATCCGCTCAAATAGGTTCTCTTTTATCTATCAGTAAATTGCATTACTATTCCCTCAACTTATCAAATCACCCCCGGGACACAGTGTTAACATCTCTTAACTGCCTCAACTATCCAAGTAGCAATACCTGCCTATTGTAACTTATAAAGAGCTTTTAATTCTCTCAACACATATGTTCTACATTGCCAGTTTCTCTAACATAGAACACGCACATCTTTTTCTATAGGCAATTTGGAATACTTCCTTACTGTGGTCCATTGTGAAATTTTCCATATAGCCAGTGAGATGTTACTAATTTGTGGTTCTCTAATGGTTTATCAAGTCACACTGAATATCTCACATAATTGCTAAAATGCCAAGTTATGCCAATAATAAATCTGTAACTACTGTCTACTTTTCTGTGTCTTAAACTTAACAAAGCAACTGTTGTCTACTGCAAGATGCTATTTACTCTCCAAATCTAAGTCACATAGTCCCTACAATTGATGGAAGAACTCTTTTTATTTTTACTGTCTATTATGATGCTTTGTATCTCACCTGGGCTGTTTATTCAGTACTGTGTTTTCAAAATCATAATTAAGGCAGATTCAAAGTAATTTATCTAAAATTCAAAAAGCTCAATTAAGACTTTTTATAATAAGTTTGGTAGGTAACTCAGTTTCTGATGTAATATATACTTAATTGAGAGAAGCTATTTAAGTCTACATTCATGTACCCTTCATCTTAAAGGGAATATTCATTTCTCTTCACAGAAACATTAGTGTATTTAATCCTTGGGTACTTTTGGGGACTTACAGGGAAGAGTACACAATGTGTACTATTATAGCACGTAAGTGTGTTGACTCAGTTTTCTCAAATTCAAAAACTCCTAAACCCTAAAACACACTGCCTAATGCCTTAAGATATATAAATGTATACGGAACCTTGTTAATTAAAATTAAACAGATTATATTATAAACCAATCATGTGTTGTATATAAGTAGCTGAAATCTCAAGTTACAGTTTGTAAAACAAAATTTTTGTGAGTTCTATGTTTGATCCTTTTAAATGTAAAATAAATATCATATTTATGTTTGTATAACATATGCTCCTCCTCTATTAAAACTATCCCAGCATCTCAGATGTAGTGAGACAAGGCTGAGAAAAGCAAAGCACAGAGATGGTCAGAGGAGGAAGAGTAAAGGGTACAATTTATTTCCATTTGAAGATAAATATTAATAATACAAATAATATTTTCACTACAGGAATGTCAGACCATAGAACTTAGTTTTGATAGTAAAATATCCGTGATTTAACAAGTTACTTAAAATGATCTGCTAATTTTCTGAGTCAATCATTCATATAAATGTGACCTAATATTTATCAACATCACTGAGATATTAACTAGTAATTAAATTTTAACTATATCCATAAATCAGCAATTTTGAAATGTTGTACTCACACCTGAATTGAAGATATTCTAATTGGATAACAGCATCTGTAATAAATTTTCCCTCATATTTACTCATAAAATCAACATCAATAACTCTGAAAATACTACAGATATTTTTGTTGTGTGTTTCTGACAACATATCCATGTCTTTAGTACTACTGTGCGATAGGCTGATGTAAGAAAAATCAGGGTACCCTAAGAGAGATTTACTGAAAATTGCATTTCTTAATTTATGCTAACCTCACTAAAAAATTTAAGTGAATTATTTATTTACATTATCGCTAACTATCTTTTCCTTTATTTAAGTGAAACAAAACATACATACGCGCTACGTTCCTCATGAAAGTCCTTTTGAAACCTGGCAAGAAAAACAAATAATTGGGATCCCTTAAGGATATAGATTCCGTTTCCAAGTTCTAGAAATTCTCTTTTAGATAGTGTGAGACATGACCTGGAAGCCAGTATGTTTCAAAAAGCAACATTAAGAGATAACATCAGTTGGGCACAGTGACTCAAGTCTGTAATCATAGCACTTTGGGAGCCCAAAGTGTGCAGGTCACAAGGTCAGAAGATCAAGACCATCTTGACCAACGTGGTGAAACCCAGTCTCTACAAAAGAACGAATATATACACAGTCCCACCTTCTTTGGAGGCCATGGCTGAGGAATTGCTTGAATACAGGAGGCAGAGTTTGAATTCAGTCGAAATACTGCCCCTGAACTCCGGCCTGGCCACTCCATCTAAAAAAAAAAAAAAAAAGAGAGAGAGAGAGAGAGAGGGAGAAAGATAACATTAATCAGACACAATATCTATTCTTAAGGATTACCAGAAAAATGAAACAAGTGCATAAAAAACCTGAGAATATGTGGAATACATTAAAGTTGCACACATTTGCAATGCATTTTAATATGTGTATAAGTATATGGAATATTGATTGTACTTTAGGACACTTTTCATTTTATAACTTGATAAAAATGTGCTCCTCATTTAGTTTTTAAAAATAAATACATCATTGATAGAAAGTAATAGAGCAGGTGCACCTTCATCCTGAACAAACAGTGCCACTTTAACTTCCAGCTCTCTTTTCAGCCTCACGAATTTCAAGGAAATCGCTTCTCTTCTGACTACCAATAAGAAGTACATTCCTTTGCCTTCAGGTGCACTAAGATAGGGAATCTAGAAGCAGACATGGAGGATATGCCTGCAACTCCAGAAACAGAAACACAACTCTCTTTGTCAGATAACCACAACAAAAGAGAAAAAGAGGCAGTCCAAACCTCTGATAAGCTCTTTGAGACTGAATTGTGAAAAACCCTTAGTCCGCTAACAGAGTGTGGCTCTGACTACACCTGGTCAGCCACCCCTCTCAGTTTGATTCAAAGTCAACCTCTCTGTTGACTGTCAAGCCATCCTTCAGGTTTCTCTCCTCTTTTCGTAATGCTTACATTTGATGCTGAAAACTAGAACCGGTGTTGGGAGCACAAGCTCCCTTGCATCCGAGGAAGCTGTGGGTAATGGCAGTTTACCCAAGGTAACTCCTGGATCCTGAGAGTCTCTGGCCACCTGCCCTATCTTTTTTCTCTCTCATTTAACCCATCAAGAGAATGTTGTGAGAAGGACAACAGATCTGAAGGGAACTGGAAGGCTCAGGTCAGGGCTCTAAAACCCTCAAGTCTCAGGAATCCACCTCTGACCACCAGTATTAGGTATTTCACTTCCTAACGCTGGCTTCCTCTTCTCTCTCTCTGTCAATCTCTATCTCTCTAATTCCGTTGCTCTCTCTTCATCATGTAGCTCCATTCTGGCAGTCCCTCTGCCAATTCCAACTGGAGTATCCAACATACAAGCTTAATTCAGCCATCTGTAAGATCTACCTTTTCCTGGATATTTCCTGGAACTGGAGAAATTCCAGCCTGCTGTCCAGTTCCTCTAAGGACCAATGAGACTAAGCTAGAGGAAACACTGGGGACGAACAGGGCTTCCTCAGCATAACTGTCTTCTTCCATAAAGAGGATTCCAAATTTCTCTCTATTGTCTGGGGACATCTAGAACAAAACAGACATTTTTCAAAATATCTTCATAGCAAATCCTGCTTCCCGGAAGTGCTAATTGTTAAGTACATGAATTTGTAAATATATCATTCACTTGTACCCATGGGAAAGGTTTAGTGTTACTGCCATTTACAGGAAAAGCAAACAAAGAAACAAACAGAAACTTAACACGTTTTGCATTGAAGTTAAATTTTAATGACTGAAAGTTACATTATAACATGTAATTGAAAGTGCTAAACATAAATTTTCATGCAAGGTATATAAAAAGAGTAGAAAGTTAAAAATTGTAAGTGGACACAAAAATATACATTTTAATAAAAACTAAAAATTCGTTTGGGCAGATAGTGACCTAGCTTGAAGAGTGTTTTGTTTCTGTGTTTGTTTGTGTGTTTCAATGCCCCAGTGGCACCTGAAAATGCCAGAAATCAGCACCGTTCACTCCCTTAAAAGGGGGTGAAGCCAGGGAGCCAAGCAGTCTAATTCAGTGAATGTCACGCCCAAGGAGCCCAGCAAGCTAAAATCCACTGCCTTGAAATTATCACTGCTAGCCAGTAGTCTGAAGTTAACCTGGGATGCTTAAGATTGGTGGGGACAGGGGTGTCCACCAACGCTGAGGCTTGAGTAGGTGGCTTTCCCTTCACAGTGTAAATAAAGTCACTAGGAAGTCACCACAGCTCATCAAAGCTGCTGTAGCCAGACTGCCTCCCTAGATTCCTCCGGCCTGGTCAGGGCATCTCTGAAAAATGGCAGCAGCCCCAGTTAGGGGCTTCTAGATAGAACTCCTATCTCCCTGAATCAGAGCACCTTTGGCAAAGGGCAGCTATAGGCACAGATTCAGCAGACGTAACCCTTCCTGCCTGCGGTTCTGAAGAGAGCTGAAGATCTCCAACAGACTGCCTCATCAAGTGGGTCCATGAATCCCATGCTTCTTCACTGGGAGACTCCTCCCCCCAGGGATCGACAGACACCTCATACAGGAGTACCCTGGCTGGCACCTGGCAGGTGCTTCTGTGGGATGAAGCTTTCAGAGGAAAGAACAGGCAGCAATCTTTGCTTTTCTGCATCCTCTGATAGTGGTACTCAGGCAAAAACTGTCAGAAGTGGACCCCAAATGTAGTCCAGCACACCTGCAACTGAGGGACCTGATTGATAGAAAGAAAACTAATAAGAGAAAGGCATAGTATCAACATCTACTTAAAGGATTTCCAGAACACAAAACAAAAACCTAATTAAAGGTCACCAACATCAAAGATCAAAGGTATAACAAATGCACAAAGGACATAAATAGCTGAAAATTCCAAAAACAAGAATGCCTCTTCTCCTCCAAAAGACCACAAGTCCTCACCGGCAAGAAAACAAATTTGAATAGAGAATGAGTTTGAGGAATTGGCAGAAGCAGGCTTCAGAAGTTGGGTAATAACAAACTCTTCTGAGCTAAAAAAGAATCTTGTAACCCAATGCCAGGAACCTAAGAACTTCAAAAAAAGGTTAGGGAAATTGCTAACTGGAATAACAAGTTAAGAGAAAAACTTAAATATCATTACGTAGCTGAAAAACACACACTACAAAGACTGCATGAAGCATACACAATTATCAATAGCCAAATCGATTAAGTGGAAGAAAGGATATCAGTCACTGAAGGTCAACTTAATGAGATAAAGCATGAAGAAAAGGTTAGAGAAAAAGGAGTTAATAGGAACAAAGAAAGTCTCCAAGGACTACTGGACGATGTGAAAAGATTAAACCTGCTTTGTGTGTTTGCTTGTTTGTTGGTTTGAGATGGAGTCTCACTGTGTAGCCCAAGCTGGAGTACAGGGGTGCGATCTCGGCTCACTGCAACCTCCTCTTCCCTGGGACAAGGGATTCTCTTGCCTCAGCTTCCTGAGTAGCTGGGTTTACAATCACACA
>NW_022325531.1:0-1218 GCF_002776525.5 Piliocolobus tephrosceles | reverse complement strand
TCCCCCTGGTACTCAATTTCAAACCTTCGCAGCCCATTGATGATCTACAAAGCCAGGCTATAGGGACAGCTCAGAAAACACAGCCTCACATACAACTCAGAGGAGCCTGATGGCCTCTGCTCACGAGGGAGGAGGGAGCTAGGGATGGGGCAGGGCCCAGCCCATGCTCCTCTGAGACACGGGCCTCTCACCTGGTACTGCCCCAGGGGCGTGAGGATGAGTCCATCCTCACCCACAATGCAGTCGGGGAGCTGCTTTTTTCCATTCTCATCCTGGGTGGTGCCCAAGGCGAGCGTGAACTGCTTGAGCTGTGCTTCGCTGAGCTGCCAGAGAGAAGTGTCTCTGCCCTCAGCATCAAGATGAAGGAAGGGGACCAGTCTTCACCCCACCAGCCTAAAACAGCGCCAACAAGGGGACCCAGATATGACGCTCGAGGTGTGGGCCTGCCGCCCACAACACTGGGTCCGTATGTGTGGGGCCTGGGACTGAGCACAGGCTGGGTGGCTGAGCACAGGCTGGGTGGAGTGGATCTTTCGGGGAAGGGGACCCTGATGGCCGTGGGGCAGGTCCCATAGGTCGTACCTGGAATATCTGGCGCAGGTACTCCAGGGCCTTCTCCAGATATTCATTCATCTGTCTTCCGGACGCTGTCTTGCCCCATCTCGTCCAGGTCGTTGGCTGGGTAGGAGCCGCTGGTGTCCATGGAGCTAAAGCCCAGCCATGAGAGGAAGGAGTGGCCAGCCGGGCTCTCCGCACACTGGTCTGAGATGGACTTGGCTGTGTGTTTGGCCTGTGTGATGAGCTGAGCGAGGCGTAAGACCTGCAAGGGAGGTGCGGGCAGGTCACCAAGTCACCAGCAGGACAGGCCTGCGCTGCCACCCAGGCAGGCTGGCCGGGGGCCCCAAGAACAATGCACAGCCAGACTGCTGAGTGTCGGTAGGAGCAGCTTCCGCCGGAGAACTTTTAATGACTAAAGGATGATCATCTAAATTTGAAATTTCCCAACAAACACTGCCTTCGTTATCAGGAAAAAATGAGACTTTACTAAAACGGGGGAAGGAGATACGGCGACAAATCTACACCCAGCCTCCCTCCTTCCTGCCGGATCACAGCACTTCCCCCACTCTGCTCAGCCCCATGGCTCCAGGGGCCCTGAGGACAGGCACCGCCAGCCCACTCACCAGGGTGCGGGCTTCGGGCCCAAACATCGGGGTGTAC
>NW_022325530.1:0-1373 GCF_002776525.5 Piliocolobus tephrosceles | reverse complement strand
TCTATGAGGTCACCACCCACTCTAATCTGCCTCTGGAGGTGTGCATGAGTGGCCAGGGCTCCCCAGGTGACGGCCGGGTCCTGCCTGGGCTGTCAAGGACGGACAGCTTCTGTGGGCTATAAGGTCAAGCCCTAGGTCCTTCCCACCTCCCTGCCTCACACGCAGGCTCTGGGTCACAGCACCTCCAGGCTGGGTGACAGTTCTAAACAAGGCAGAACCCACACCACCTGTAAGTCCCAGGCCTCTGTGTCTTCAGCTCCTTCCTAAGCACCAGACCCTGCAGAGTGCAGTGAACCAGGCCACTGCTGAGGCCTGAGGACTCCAGTTTTTCAAACCAGGGCCAAGCACGGGGCCTCCAACACCGGAGAGCTTGTGACACTTCCACTGGCTGGGAACCTGGACAGCCAGGGCCACATGCCTTGTTCTGACACACAGCCACCATCCCCACCCCCAACCAAGCTAGACTACAAAGCCAGGTGCCAGGCCAGACTGGAAGCTGACCCCTGCCTCCCCCAGACACAGGGGCTTCACTCTGCTTGGAACTAGCCTCTGAGTCACCAGAGGCCGGCCCCCGGCGGCCCCTTGCTTTGCCAGGCATGGACATGCACTCTGGGCAGGGGGAAGGGAACGAATGAGCCAGTACTTGGTAGGCGTGGAGGGCCTGGAGGCTGGGTTGGGCGGGGCTGTAAAGGGCACTGGAGACACTGAGTCGGTAGTGCAGAACCTCCAGCTGAGATAAGGAACAGAGAGATGCCGGAAGAGGCAGAAGAGCAGAGGACAAGAGGAGGGGGTGGGGAAGGGGAGAGAGAGCACCAGACACAGGAGGGGGAAGCGGAGAGAGAAAGAACACAATGAGAACAAGCCCAGGAGTGAGGAGAAAAAAAACAAAAACAAAAGCACGGTCAGTGACAATCTAAACAATTGCAGTCCCAGCAGCCGCCGGCCAGCGCAACACCCCCCTCTGAAGCCAGGCCAGGGCTGTGGCCACACTCTCCTCAGCTCTGGAGGCCGGGCAGATGGATCCTCCAGGTCACCTGGGGGGCCCATCAATACTGCTGGGGCCTAAAGACCTCTCTAGCTCATTGGAAGGGCCCAACTCACTGCCCTTCAAGATGGGACCCATTCTCCCCAGTGACTCTGAGGCCACACTCTGTGTGGCACGTGCACACACACCAGAGCCCTCCAAGAGCCCAGGGCCCTCGCTGGGACATGCTGCCAGCCACCAAAACCTCAAGATCCTGAGGCTCAGAAAAACCAGCGGAGCATGTTCCAGGAGGAGGACTCTGCCCAGAAAAGACACACGTGGAATTGACTGGATTCCCCTGGGTTGTCTTAAGAAATTTACCAAATTGGTATAAGACATGATCAATTCC
>NW_022325529.1:0-1218 GCF_002776525.5 Piliocolobus tephrosceles | reverse complement strand
GTACACCCCGATGTTTGGGCCCGAAGCCCGCACCCTGGTGAGTGGGCTGGCGGTGCCTGTCCTCAGGGCCCCTGGAGCCATGGGGCTGAGCAGAGTGGGGGAAGTGCTGTGATCCGGCAGGAAGGAGGGAGGCTGGGTGTAGATTTGTCGCCGTATCTCCTTCCCCCGTTTTAGTAAAGTCTCATTTTTTCCTGATAACGAAGGCAGTGTTTGTTGGGAAATTTCAAATTTAGATGATCATCCTTTAGTCATTAAAAGTTCTCCGGCGGAAGCTGCTCCTACCGACACTCAGCAGTCTGGCTGTGCATTGTTCTTGGGGCCCCCGGCCAGCCTGCCTGGGTGGCAGCGCAGGCCTGTCCTGCTGGTGACTTGGTGACCTGCCCGCACCTCCCTTGCAGGTCTTACGCCTCGCTCAGCTCATCACACAGGCCAAACACACAGCCAAGTCCATCTCAGACCAGTGTGCGGAGAGCCCGGCTGGCCACTCCTTCCTCTCATGGCTGGGCTTTAGCTCCATGGACACCAGCGGCTCCTACCCAGCCAACGACCTGGACGAGATGGGGCAAGACAGCGTCCGGAAGACAGATGAATGAATATCTGGAGAAGGCCCTGGAGTACCTGCGCCAGATATTCCAGGTACGACCTATGGGACCTGCCCCACGGCCATCAGGGTCCCCTTCCCCGAAAGATCCACTCCACCCAGCCTGTGCTCAGCCACCCAGCCTGTGCTCAGTCCCAGGCCCCACACATACGGACCCAGTGTTGTGGGCGGCAGGCCCACACCTCGAGCGTCATATCTGGGTCCCCTTGTTGGCGCTGTTTTAGGCTGGTGGGGTGAAGACTGGTCCCCTTCCTTCATCTTGATGCTGAGGGCAGAGACACTTCTCTCTGGCAGCTCAGCGAAGCACAGCTCAAGCAGTTCACGCTCGCCTTGGGCACCACCCAGGATGAGAATGGAAAAAAGCAGCTCCCCGACTGCATTGTGGGTGAGGATGGACTCATCCTCACGCCCCTGGGGCAGTACCAGGTGAGAGGCCCGTGTCTCAGAGGAGCATGGGCTGGGCCCTGCCCCATCCCTAGCTCCCTCCTCCCTCGTGAGCAGAGGCCATCAGGCTCCTCTGAGTTGTATGTGAGGCTGTGTTTTCTGAGCTGTCCCTATAGCCTGGCTTTGTAGATCATCAATGGGCTGCGAAGGTTTGAAATTGAGTACCAGGGGGA
>NW_022325528.1:0-1373 GCF_002776525.5 Piliocolobus tephrosceles | reverse complement strand
GGAATTGATCATGTCTTATACCAATTTGGTAAATTTCTTAAGACAACCCAGGGGAATCCAGTCAATTCCACGTGTGTCTTTTCTGGGCAGAGTCCTCCTCCTGGAACATGCTCCGCTGGTTTTTCTGAGCCTCAGGATCTTGAGGTTTTGGTGGCTGGCAGCATGTCCCAGCGAGGGCCCTGGGCTCTTGGAGGGCTCTGGTGTGTGTGCACGTGCCACACAGAGTGTGGCCTCAGAGTCACTGGGGAGAATGGGTCCCATCTTGAAGGGCAGTGAGTTGGGCCCTTCCAATGAGCTAGAGAGGTCTTTAGGCCCCAGCAGTATTGATGGGCCCCCCAGGTGACCTGGAGGATCCATCTGCCCGGCCTCCAGAGCTGAGGAGAGTGTGGCCACAGCCCTGGCCTGGCTTCAGAGGGGGGTGTTGCGCTGGCCGGCGGCTGCTGGGACTGCAATTGTTTAGATTGTCACTGACCGTGCTTTTGTTTTTGTTTTTTTTCTCCTCACTCCTGGGCTTGTTCTCATTGTGTTCTTTCTCTCTCCGCTTCCCCCTCCTGTGTCTGGTGCTCTCTCTCCCCTTCCCCACCCCCTCCTCTTGTCCTCTGCTCTTCTGCCTCTTCCGGCATCTCTCTGTTCCTTATCTCAGCTGGAGGTTCTGCACTACCGACTCAGTGTCTCCAGTGCCCTTTACAGCCCCGCCCAACCCAGCCTCCAGGCCCTCCACGCCTACCAAGTACTGGCTCATTCGTTCCCTTCCCCCTGCCCAGAGTGCATGTCCATGCCTGGCAAAGCAAGGGGCCGCCGGGGGCCGGCCTCTGGTGACTCAGAGGCTAGTTCCAAGCAGAGTGAAGCCCCTGTGTCTGGGGGAGGCAGGGGTCAGCTTCCAGTCTGGCCTGGCACCTGGCTTTGTAGTCTAGCTTGGTTGGGGGTGGGGATGGTGGCTGTGTGTCAGAACAAGGCATGTGGCCCTGGCTGTCCAGGTTCCCAGCCAGTGGAAGTGTCACAAGCTCTCCGGTGTTGGAGGCCCCGTGCTTGGCCCTGGTTTGAAAAACTGGAGTCCTCAGGCCTCAGCAGTGGCCTGGTTCACTGCACTCTGCAGGGTCTGGTGCTTAGGAAGGAGCTGAAGACACAGAGGCCTGGGACTTACAGGTGGTGTGGGTTCTGCCTTGTTTAGAACTGTCACCCAGCCTGGAGGTGCTGTGACCCAGAGCCTGCGTGTGAGGCAGGGAGGTGGGAAGGACCTAGGGCTTGACCTTATAGCCCACAGAAGCTGTCCGTCCTTGACAGCCCAGGCAGGACCCGGCCGTCACCTGGGGAGCCCTGGCCACTCATGCACACCTCCAGAGGCAGATTAGAGTGGGTGGTGACCTCATAGA
>NW_022325527.1:0-2206 GCF_002776525.5 Piliocolobus tephrosceles | reverse complement strand
TAAGTGGGCACATGAAGGTCAAGTGTGGTGTTTAACCTTGATCCTAGTACCTTCTAGACTGGCCCCTTTCTCATGATCCTTCTCTTAGGGTGGGCTGTCCATATGTATAGGGCCCTCCTTACCCTTGGGAGGAGAGCACTCACAATGTGTTTAGGAAACTGTATGCAGGCCATCTGAGGGTTTTGGGTGGGGTGCCCCCAGAGGTCATACTCCACCATTTTGTCTCCTAATGCACATGCCTGGGAAGTTGCTTCTCCCTGGAATCTGCATTCAATTAGCACTTCAGCGAAATAGGTGTGGCCCATCAGGAAATGGCCTCTCCCTGGCACCAGCTGCCAATTATCACTTTTATTTTTTATTTATTTTTTAGAAGGAGTCTCTGTCACCCAGGCTGGAGTGCAGTGGTGCAATCTCGCCTTACCGCAACCTCTGCATTCCAGGTTCAAGCGATTCATTCTCCTGCCTCAGCCTCCCAAGTAACTGAGGTCAGAGGTATGCGCCACACTAGCTAATTTTCATGTTTTTAGTAGAGATGGGATTTCACCATGTTTGCCAGGCTGGTCTCGAACTCCCGACGTCAAGTGATCTTCCTGCCTCAGCCTCCTAAAGTGCTGGGATTACAGGCGTGAGCCACTGCACATGGTCAAAAGTAGGAATTCTTTTTTTTTTTTGGAGAGGGAGTCTCGCTCTGTCTCCCAGGCTGGAGTGCAGTGGACGGATCTCAGCTCACTGCAAGCTCCGCCCCCCGGGTTTACGCCATTCTCCTGCCTCAGCCTCCCGTGTAGCTGGGACTACAGGCGCCTGCCACATCGCCCGGCTAGTTTTTTGTATTTTTTAGTAGAGACGGGGTTTCACCGTGTTAGCCAGGATGGTCTCGATCTCCTGACCTCGTGATCCGCCCGTCTCGGCCTCCCAAAGTGCTGGGATTACAGGCTTGAGCCACCGCGCCCGGCAAAAGTAGGAATTCTTGACTGGGAAATAATTTGATATGTTTTGGCACCTTGTGACTTGAGAAAATTATGTTAGGAATTCTGGTTTGGGGAGTCAAGGGAAGCTAGCTTAGTTTTTACAGTGAAGGCTACATAAGAGTCCTCTCTCCAGTGTGGTGGCTCACACCTGTAACCCCAGCACTTCAGGATGCAGAGGCGGTCGATCACTTGAGCCCAGGAGTTCAAGACCAGCCTGTGAGACCCACAGTGAGACCCCATCTCTACAAAAAAATTTAAAAATTAGCAGGGTGTGGTGGCGCATGCCTGTAGTCCTGGCTACTTGGGATGCTGAGGCGGAAGGACTGCGTAAGCCCAGGATTTACAGGCTGCAGTGAGCCGTGATGGTGCGGTGCACTCCAGCCTGGGCAATATAGCAAGAGTGTGTCTCAAAAAGAGTTCTCGCCTGGGTGCGGTGGCTCACGTCTGTAATCCCAGTACTTTGGGAGGCCGAGACGGGTGGATCACGAGGTCAGGAGATCGAGACCATCCTGGCTAACACGGTGAAAGCCCGTCTCTACTAAAATACAAAAAATTAGCCGGGCGAGGTGGCGGGCACCTGTAGTCCCAGCTACTCGGGAGGCTGAGGCAGAATGGCGCGAACCCGGGAGGCGGAGTTTGCAGTGAGCCGAGATCGCGCCACCGCACTCCAGCCTGGGTGACAGAGGGAGACACTCAGTTAAAAAAAAAAAAAAAAAGTTCTCTCTCATCTATATTGGAAATGTCAGGGTTATTGGTGAGAGCTGGCCTTTAGGGGATCTAACTTGCTCTTGGATGTCCAAGGGGAAAGGTATAGATTTCTCCTGACTGCACAGGGCCTCTGCTTGTGAGTTGCTTGCACAATCAGAATCTGACTTACCTCAGATCACAGGGGCGCTGGTATATCCTAGAGGTATAATGTGTTGGTCGTGGAAGGGAGTGGGCCATGAATGGGCTCCAGGGAACAGCACTGCCTCGGGGCAAGGACAATGCGGAGGTGCAGGGGGCAGCAGGGATGTCAGGACAGCCTGAAGCTGTGCTGTCAGGGCCACTTGGTTAGAGAAGCATCTGGATTTGGCCTGTTAGCAGGGGAGTGGGGCCCAATGGCAAAAGTCAAGGGCGTCCTAGGAGCTGAGGCGGCGGCGGCGGTGGCAGTTAGGGCAGACCACTCTGGAGGCATCCAGGAGTGGAGACGAGAACGTGCAGGTGCTCCTGCCTCCAGCCTGGCCTCCCTCCTCCTT
>NW_022325526.1:0-2206 GCF_002776525.5 Piliocolobus tephrosceles | reverse complement strand
AAGGAGGAGGGAGGCCAGGCTGGAGGCAGGAGCACCTGCACGTTCTCGTCTCCACTCCTGGATGCCTCCAGAGTGGTCTGCCCTAACTGCCACCGCCGCCGCCGCCTCAGCTCCTAGGACGCCCTTGACTTTTGCCATTGGGCCCCACTCCCCTGCTAACAGGCCAAATCCAGATGCTTCTCTAACCAAGTGGCCCTGACAGCACAGCTTCAGGCTGTCCTGACATCCCTGCTGCCCCCTGCACCTCCGCATTGTCCTTGCCCCGAGGCAGTGCTGTTCCCTGGAGCCCATTCATGGCCCACTCCCTTCCACGACCAACACATTATACCTCTAGGATATACCAGCGCCCCTGTGATCTGAGGTAAGTCAGATTCTGATTGTGCAAGCAACTCACAAGCAGAGGCCCTGTGCAGTCAGGAGAAATCTATACCTTTCCCCTTGGACATCCAAGAGCAAGTTAGATCCCCTAAAGGCCAGCTCTCACCAATAACCCTGACATTTCCAATATAGATGAGAGAGAACTTTTTTTTTTTTTTTTTAACTGAGTGTCTCCCTCTGTCACCCAGGCTGGAGTGCGGTGGCGCGATCTCGGCTCACTGCAAACTCCGCCTCCCGGGTTCGCGCCATTCTGCCTCAGCCTCCCGAGTAGCTGGGACTACAGGTGCCCGCCACCTCGCCCGGCTAATTTTTTGTATTTTAGTAGAGACGGGCTTTCACCGTGTTAGCCAGGATGGTCTCGATCTCCTGACCTCGTGATCCACCCGTCTCGGCCTCCCAAAGTACTGGGATTACAGACGTGAGCCACCGCACCCAGGCGAGAACTCTTTTTGAGACACACTCTTGCTATATTGCCCAGGCTGGAGTGCACCGCACCATCACGGCTCACTGCAGCCTGTAAATCCTGGGCTTACGCAGTCCTTCCGCCTCAGCATCCCAAGTAGCCAGGACTACAGGCATGCGCCACCACACCCTGCTAATTTTTAAATTTTTTTGTAGAGATGGGGTCTCACTGTGGGTCTCACAGGCTGGTCTTGAACTCCTGGGCTCAAGTGATCGACCGCCTCTGCATCCTGAAGTGCTGGGGTTACAGGTGTGAGCCACCACACTGGAGAGAGGACTCTTATGTAGCCTTCACTGTAAAAACTAAGCTAGCTTCCCTTGACTCCCCAAACCAGAATTCCTAACATAATTTTCTCAAGTCACAAGGTGCCAAAACATATCAAATTATTTCCCAGTCAAGAATTCCTACTTTTGCCGGGCGCGGTGGCTCAAGCCTGTAATCCCAGCACTTTGGGAGGCCGAGACGGGCGGATCACGAGGTCAGGAGATCGAGACCATCCTGGCTAACACGGTGAAACCCCGTCTCTACTAAAAAATACAAAAAACTAGCCGGGCGATGTGGCAGGCGCCTGTAGTCCCAGCTACACGGGAGGCTGAGGCAGGAGAATGGCGTAAACCCGGGGGGCGGAGCTTGCAGTGAGCTGAGATCCGTCCACTGCACTCCAGCCTGGGAGACAGAGCGAGACTCCCTCTCCAAAAAAAAAAAAGAATTCCTACTTTTGACCATGTGCAGTGGCTCACGCCTGTAATCCCAGCACTTTAGGAGGCTGAGGCAGGAAGATCACTTGACGTCGGGAGTTCGAGACCAGCCTGGCAAACATGGTGAAATCCCATCTCTACTAAAAACATGAAAATTAGCTAGTGTGGCGCATACCTCTGACCTCAGTTACTTGGGAGGCTGAGGCAGGAGAATGAATCGCTTGAACCTGGAATGCAGAGGTTGCGGTAAGGCGAGATTGCACCACTGCACTCCAGCCTGGGTGACAGAGACTCCTTCTAAAAAATAAATAAAAAATAAAAGTGATAATTGGCAGCTGGTGCCAGGGAGAGGCCATTTCCTGATGGGCCACACCTATTTCGCTGAAGTGCTAATTGAATGCAGATTCCAGGGAGAAGCAACTTCCCAGGCATGTGCATTAGGAGACAAAATGGTGGAGTATGACCTCTGGGGGCACCCCACCCAAAACCCTCAGATGGCCTGCATACAGTTTCCTAAACACATTGTGAGTGCTCTCCTCCCAAGGGTAAGGAGGGCCCTATACATATGGACAGCCCACCCTAAGAGAAGGATCATGAGAAAGGGGCCAGTCTAGAAGGTACTAGGATCAAGGTTAAACACCACACTTGACCTTCATGTGCCCACTTA
>NW_022325525.1:0-2971 GCF_002776525.5 Piliocolobus tephrosceles | reverse complement strand
ATTGGGTCTTGTCTTTTAATCCATTCAGCCACTCTGTCTTAATTGGATAATTTAATTTATTTATATTCAAAGTTATTACTAACAGGTAAAAACATACTACTGCCATTTTTTACTGGTTTTCTGATTGTTTTGCTGCTCTTTTTTCTTTTGTTCTTTCTCCCTTCCTTTCTCTTTTCTCTCAGATCTCTCTCACTCTCTTTCTTTCTTTTCTTTCCTCCTTCCCTTCCTTCCTGTCTTTATTTGTAGTGAGGTAATTTTTTCTGGTAGTGTGTTTTAATTCCTTACTTTAAATTTTAGGGTGTCTATTATTGATTTTTGTTTTCTGATTACCATGAGGCCAAACAACGTAATTATAACAAGTTGTTTTAAACTGAAGAAAACTTAGCTTTGATTTGTCCCAGCTACCCAGGAGGCTCAGGCGGGAGGATTGCTTGACCCTTGGAGGCCGAGGTTACAGTGAGTTGAGATGGCGCCACTGCACTCTCCAGCCTGGGTGAGTGACAGAGTGAGACCTTGTCTCACAAAATAGATAAATAAATAAACAAACAAACAAACAATAGCTTATAATGAATTCTGATTGTAAATTTTGAGCTGATGATTGATAAGGTATAAAGAAGACAGTGAAAATTATTCATAATCTCATTACCCAAATATAACTACTCCTGATGTTTTGGTACATATGCTTCCTAATTCATAACCCTCCCTCTTGCTCTCTCTCTCTCTCTCTCTGTCTCTCTCTCTCACACACACACACACACACAATAGATACATTTTACACACAGATACAATTTTATTGCAACATTTTAAGAAAATGGCTTTGTAATTTTTTGTTTAAAAATGTTGTGAATATCTTTTGTGAATAATACTCATATAAAATATTATACATCTTAGTTTTAAGATTGTGGTTTCTGATCTTTGGAGTGGCAGGTACACTGCTTGCTAAAATCAATCATCTTGGCGTCTTTGATTTTCCTTCTCTCCCTTAGGCTATTGCTTTTGGAAGTAGGGCTTGGATCTCCCTCCTGTTTGCCTGGGGGTAAACACATGGTATCGTGGGGTTATGAACACACGTTGCCTGCGCCAGATAGCAACACTGGCTCCAGTTTTGAAAATAAAGGTAATGTAAGAGTTTTTGCCCTCTGATTAATACTAAGATGTAAATAAAGTGGGTTTAGATCATTGTAGCAAATGATTTAGATATAACTCTGTGTGTTCCTTTTAATTAAGAGCTCAAGAGTTCTATACAGTATGTGTTTTGTGGGCTTTATCAGTAAAAGTATAAAAGCTGCTACTGGGTGAGGTAAGAAAATGGATAGGTTTTACTATCACCAGGAAAAGGTATCATCCATACACTCTTGCCAAGGAGACATAAATTACTTAAACTGACTTCTGGATATTTGAGTTTGAGTATGATAGTGTTAAGTTGAATTTTTTTGTTTGCTAATAGAATATCAGGTTTTACTGCTTGATAATATTTCTTTTAGTAATTGATTGTGTGTGTTAATGAACCTTCCTGTCAAAAGCAAAAAACTGAAGAGGTTCAAGGGAGCATGAATTATTAACATCTCCTTTAAACAAATAGGCTAGATTTTTTAAAAATTTTCTTTTTGAGACAGAGTATTACTCCGCTGCCCAGGCTGGAGTGCAGTGGCAACATCTCTGCTAACTGCAACCTCTGCCTCCCAGTTTCAAGTGATTCTCCTGCCTCAGCCCCCTGAGTAGCTGGGATTACAGGTGCGTGCCACCACGCCCAGCTGATTATTGTATTTTTAGTGGAGATGGGGTTTTACCATGTTTGCCAGGCTGGTCTCAAACTCCTTACCCACAGGTGATCCGCCCTCCTCGGCTTCCCAAAGTGCTGGGATTACAAGCATGAGCCACCGCGCCCGTCCGTCACCTTCTTACTTGGAGTCTTGTGTGAAACACACCACGGAGTTCACATTTACTTACAGCTGGAGGAAGCTGCCCACCTTGTGTGATAAGGTTGGAGCCTGTCTGCGACACCTCCCTGTGTGTCTCCACATGTCCTCAGGCCTGCTGGGGGGCTCCCTTGCCCTGGTGTCTCACGCAGAGGAAGGACGTGGTGTATGTGGAGAGCCAGCCTGGCGGTGTGCCTAGTGACTGCCCAGCCAGTGGAAGCTGCTGCTTTTGCCTCTTCGGACCGTCCCTTCCCTGTCCAGGACCTCACTTCATCGAAACATCGCAGGTTGAGCCCAGTAGGAAAATGAGAACTGCTCTTTTCCTTTCTTTCTTTCTTTTTCTTTATTTTTTTATACAGAGTCTCACTCTGTTGCCCAGGCTGGAGTACAGTGGTGTGATCTCGGCTCACTGCAATCTCCACCTCCAGGGCTCAAGAGATTCTCCTGCCGTAGCCTCCCAAGTAGCTGGGACTACAGGCACGTGCCACTATGCCCAGATAATTTTTGTTTTGTTTTCTTAGTAGAGACAGGTCAACCTAGTCTTTAACTCTTCTTCTTTTTTTTCTTCTGAGACGGAGTCTTGCTCTGTCGCCCAGGCTGGAGTGAGTGGCGCCATCTCGGCTCACTGCAAGCCCCGCGTGCCAGGTTCACGCCGTTCTCCTGCTTCAGCCTCCCGAGTAGCTGGGACTACAGGCGCCACCACGCCTGGCTAATTTTTTGTATTTTTAGTAGAGACGGGGTTTCACCGTGTTAGCCAGGATGGTCTCAATCTCCTGACCTTGTGATCCACCCACCTCGGCCTCCCAAAGTGCTGAGATTACAGGCGTGAGCCACCGTACCCGGCCTAGTCTTTAACCCTCGACCTCAACTGATCCATCTGCCTTGGCCTCCCAAAGTGCTGGGGTTACAAGCATGAGCCCCTGTGCCCGGCCGAACTTCCCTTTTCTTTCCTTTTCTTGGTATTTTGGAAGTGAGCAGCCATGGAACAGCTTTTTCTTTTTCTTTTTTTTTTTTTTGGTAGAGACAAGGTCTCCCTAGGTTGCCCAGGCTGG
>NW_022325524.1:0-2971 GCF_002776525.5 Piliocolobus tephrosceles | reverse complement strand
CCAGCCTGGGCAACCTAGGGAGACCTTGTCTCTACCAAAAAAAAAAAAAAGAAAAAGAAAAAGCTGTTCCATGGCTGCTCACTTCCAAAATACCAAGAAAAGGAAAGAAAAGGGAAGTTCGGCCGGGCACAGGGGCTCATGCTTGTAACCCCAGCACTTTGGGAGGCCAAGGCAGATGGATCAGTTGAGGTCGAGGGTTAAAGACTAGGCCGGGTACGGTGGCTCACGCCTGTAATCTCAGCACTTTGGGAGGCCGAGGTGGGTGGATCACAAGGTCAGGAGATTGAGACCATCCTGGCTAACACGGTGAAACCCCGTCTCTACTAAAAATACAAAAAATTAGCCAGGCGTGGTGGCGCCTGTAGTCCCAGCTACTCGGGAGGCTGAAGCAGGAGAACGGCGTGAACCTGGCACGCGGGGCTTGCAGTGAGCCGAGATGGCGCCACTCACTCCAGCCTGGGCGACAGAGCAAGACTCCGTCTCAGAAGAAAAAAAAGAAGAAGAGTTAAAGACTAGGTTGACCTGTCTCTACTAAGAAAACAAAACAAAAATTATCTGGGCATAGTGGCACGTGCCTGTAGTCCCAGCTACTTGGGAGGCTACGGCAGGAGAATCTCTTGAGCCCTGGAGGTGGAGATTGCAGTGAGCCGAGATCACACCACTGTACTCCAGCCTGGGCAACAGAGTGAGACTCTGTATAAAAAAATAAAGAAAAAGAAAGAAAGAAAGGAAAAGAGCAGTTCTCATTTTCCTACTGGGCTCAACCTGCGATGTTTCGATGAAGTGAGGTCCTGGACAGGGAAGGGACGGTCCGAAGAGGCAAAAGCAGCAGCTTCCACTGGCTGGGCAGTCACTAGGCACACCGCCAGGCTGGCTCTCCACATACACCACGTCCTTCCTCTGCGTGAGACACCAGGGCAAGGGAGCCCCCCAGCAGGCCTGAGGACATGTGGAGACACACAGGGAGGTGTCGCAGACAGGCTCCAACCTTATCACACAAGGTGGGCAGCTTCCTCCAGCTGTAAGTAAATGTGAACTCCGTGGTGTGTTTCACACAAGACTCCAAGTAAGAAGGTGACGGACGGGCGCGGTGGCTCATGCTTGTAATCCCAGCACTTTGGGAAGCCGAGGAGGGCGGATCACCTGTGGGTAAGGAGTTTGAGACCAGCCTGGCAAACATGGTAAAACCCCATCTCCACTAAAAATACAATAATCAGCTGGGCGTGGTGGCACGCACCTGTAATCCCAGCTACTCAGGGGGCTGAGGCAGGAGAATCACTTGAAACTGGGAGGCAGAGGTTGCAGTTAGCAGAGATGTTGCCACTGCACTCCAGCCTGGGCAGCGGAGTAATACTCTGTCTCAAAAAGAAAATTTTTAAAAAATCTAGCCTATTTGTTTAAAGGAGATGTTAATAATTCATGCTCCCTTGAACCTCTTCAGTTTTTTGCTTTTGACAGGAAGGTTCATTAACACACACAATCAATTACTAAAAGAAATATTATCAAGCAGTAAAACCTGATATTCTATTAGCAAACAAAAAAATTCAACTTAACACTATCATACTCAAACTCAAATATCCAGAAGTCAGTTTAAGTAATTTATGTCTCCTTGGCAAGAGTGTATGGATGATACCTTTTCCTGGTGATAGTAAAACCTATCCATTTTCTTACCTCACCCAGTAGCAGCTTTTATACTTTTACTGATAAAGCCCACAAAACACATACTGTATAGAACTCTTGAGCTCTTAATTAAAAGGAACACACAGAGTTATATCTAAATCATTTGCTACAATGATCTAAACCCACTTTATTTACATCTTAGTATTAATCAGAGGGCAAAAACTCTTACATTACCTTTATTTTCAAAACTGGAGCCAGTGTTGCTATCTGGCGCAGGCAACGTGTGTTCATAACCCCACGATACCATGTGTTTACCCCCAGGCAAACAGGAGGGAGATCCAAGCCCTACTTCCAAAAGCAATAGCCTAAGGGAGAGAAGGAAAATCAAAGACGCCAAGATGATTGATTTTAGCAAGCAGTGTACCTGCCACTCCAAAGATCAGAAACCACAATCTTAAAACTAAGATGTATAATATTTTATATGAGTATTATTCACAAAAGATATTCACAACATTTTTAAACAAAAAATTACAAAGCCATTTTCTTAAAATGTTGCAATAAAATTGTATCTGTGTGTAAAATGTATCTATTGTGTGTGTGTGTGTGTGTGAGAGAGAGAGACAGAGAGAGAGAGAGAGAGAGCAAGAGGGAGGGTTATGAATTAGGAAGCATATGTACCAAAACATCAGGAGTAGTTATATTTGGGTAATGAGATTATGAATAATTTTCACTGTCTTCTTTATACCTTATCAATCATCAGCTCAAAATTTACAATCAGAATTCATTATAAGCTATTGTTTGTTTGTTTGTTTATTTATTTATCTATTTTGTGAGACAAGGTCTCACTCTGTCACTCACCCAGGCTGGAGAGTGCAGTGGCGCCATCTCAACTCACTGTAACCTCGGCCTCCAAGGGTCAAGCAATCCTCCCGCCTGAGCCTCCTGGGTAGCTGGGACAAATCAAAGCTAAGTTTTCTTCAGTTTAAAACAACTTGTTATAATTACGTTGTTTGGCCTCATGGTAATCAGAAAACAAAAATCAATAATAGACACCCTAAAATTTAAAGTAAGGAATTAAAACACACTACCAGAAAAAATTACCTCACTACAAATAAAGACAGGAAGGAAGGGAAGGAGGAAAGAAAAGAAAGAAAGAGAGTGAGAGAGATCTGAGAGAAAAGAGAAAGGAAGGGAGAAAGAACAAAAGAAAAAAGAGCAGCAAAACAATCAGAAAACCAGTAAAAAATGGCAGTAGTATGTTTTTACCTGTTAGTAATAACTTTGAATATAAATAAATTAAATTATCCAATTAAGACAGAGTGGCTGAATGGATTAAAAGACAAGACCCAAT
>NW_022325523.1:0-2048 GCF_002776525.5 Piliocolobus tephrosceles | reverse complement strand
TAAGTGGGCACATGAAGGTCAAGTGTGGTGTTTAACCTTGATCCTAGGACCTTCTAGAGTGGCCCCTTTCTCATGATCCTTCACTTAGGGTGGGCTGTCCATATGTATAGTGCCCTCCTTACTCTTGGGAGGAGAGCACTCGCAATGTGTTTAGGAAACTGTATGCATGCCATCTGAGGGTTTTGGGTGGGGTGCCCCTAGAAGGTCATACTCCACCACTTTGTCTCCTAATGCACATGCCTGGGAAGTTGCTTCTCCCTGGAATCTGCATTCAATTAACACTTTAGCGAAATAGGTGTGGCCCATCAGGAAATGGCCTTTCCCTGGCACCAGCTGCCAATTATCACTTTTATTTTTTATTTATTTTTTAGGAGGAGTCTCTGTCACCCAGGCTGGAGTACAGTGGTGCAATCTCGCCTTACCGCAACCTCTGCATCCCAGGTTCAAGCGATTCTCCTGCCTCAGCCTCCCAAGTAACTGAGATTAGAGGTATGCGCCACACTAGCTAATTTTCATATTTTTAGTAGAGATGGGATTTCACCATGTTGGCCAGGCTGGTCTCGAACTCCTGATGTCAAGTGATCTTCCTGCCTCAGCCTCCTAAAGTGCTGGGATTACAGGCGTGAGCCACTGCACATGGCCAAAAGTAGGAATTCTTGACTGGGAAATAATTTGATATGTTTTGGCACCTTGTGACTTGAGAAAATTATGTTAGGAATTCTGGTTTGGGGAGTCAAGGGAAGCTAGCTTAGTTTTTACAGTGAAGGCTACATAAGAGTCCTCTCTCCAGTGTGGTGGCTCGCACCTGTAACCCCAGCGCTTCAGGATGCAGAGGCGGTCGGTCACTTGAGCCCAGGAGTTCAAGACCAGCCTGGCAACACAGTGAGACCCCATCTCTACAAAAAAATTTAAAAATTAGCAGGGTGTGGTGGCGCATGCCTGTAGTCCTGGCTACTTGGGATGCTGAGGCGGAAGGACTGCGTAAGCCCAGGATTTACAGGCTGCAGTGAGCCGTGATGGTGCGGTGCACTCCAGCCTGGGCAATATAGCAAGACTTTGTCTCAAAAAGAGTTCTAGCCTGGGTGCAGTGGCTCACGTCTGTAATCCCAGTACTTTGGGAGGCCGAGGTGGGTGGATCACGAGGTCAGGAGATCGAGACCATCCTGGCTAACACGGTGAAAGCCCATCTCTACTAAAAATACAAAAAATTAGCCGGGCGAGGTGGCGGGCACCTGTAGTCCCAGCTACTCGGGAGGCTGAGGCAGAATGGCGCGAACCCAGGAGGCGGAGTTTGCAGTGAGCCGAGATCGCGCCACCGCACTCCAGCCTGGGTGACAGAGGGAGACACTCAATTAAAACAAAAAAAAAGTTCTCTCTCATCTATATTGGAAATGTCAGGGTTATTGGTGAGAGCTGGCCTTTAGGGGATCTAACTTGCTCTTGGATGTCCAAGGGGAAAGGTATAGATTTCTCCTGACTGCACAGGGCCTCTGCTTGTGAGTTGCTTGCACAATCAGAATCCGACTTACCTCAGATCACAGGGGCGCTGGTGTATCCTAGAGGTATAATGTGTTGGTCGTGGAAGGGAGTGGGCCATGAATGGGCTCCAGGGAACAGCACTGCCTCGGGGCAAGGACAATGCGGAGGTACAGGGGGCAGCAGGGATGTCAGGACAGCCTGAAGCTGTGCTGTCAGGGCCACTTGGTTAGAGAAGCATCTGGATTTGGCCTGTTAGCAGGGGAGTGGGGCCCAATGCCAAATTCAAGGGCCTCCTAGGAGCTGAGGCGGCGGCAGTTAGGGCAGACCACTCTGGAGGCATCCAGGGGTGGAGACGAGAAGGTGCAGGTGCTCCTGCCTCCAGCCTGGCTTCCCTCCTCCTTGTGCCCCAGACAGAACTGCTTCCCAAGATGCTCCAACTACAGGTCTTCCCTGGAAGTCCCACACAAGTGCCTCCTGGCCGGCCCCCCCCCCCCCCCCAACTGCATTTTGCTTCTGCTCTCATCCCAGCATTTTCTCTAGAGTGAAAGCTCTTGGCAATTTAAATCCCA
>NW_022325522.1:0-2048 GCF_002776525.5 Piliocolobus tephrosceles | reverse complement strand
TGGGATTTAAATTGCCAAGAGCTTTCACTCTAGAGAAAATGCTGGGATGAGAGCAGAAGCAAAATGCAGTTGGGGGGGGGGGGGGGGCCGGCCAGGAGGCACTTGTGTGGGACTTCCAGGGAAGACCTGTAGTTGGAGCATCTTGGGAAGCAGTTCTGTCTGGGGCACAAGGAGGAGGGAAGCCAGGCTGGAGGCAGGAGCACCTGCACCTTCTCGTCTCCACCCCTGGATGCCTCCAGAGTGGTCTGCCCTAACTGCCGCCGCCTCAGCTCCTAGGAGGCCCTTGAATTTGGCATTGGGCCCCACTCCCCTGCTAACAGGCCAAATCCAGATGCTTCTCTAACCAAGTGGCCCTGACAGCACAGCTTCAGGCTGTCCTGACATCCCTGCTGCCCCCTGTACCTCCGCATTGTCCTTGCCCCGAGGCAGTGCTGTTCCCTGGAGCCCATTCATGGCCCACTCCCTTCCACGACCAACACATTATACCTCTAGGATACACCAGCGCCCCTGTGATCTGAGGTAAGTCGGATTCTGATTGTGCAAGCAACTCACAAGCAGAGGCCCTGTGCAGTCAGGAGAAATCTATACCTTTCCCCTTGGACATCCAAGAGCAAGTTAGATCCCCTAAAGGCCAGCTCTCACCAATAACCCTGACATTTCCAATATAGATGAGAGAGAACTTTTTTTTTGTTTTAATTGAGTGTCTCCCTCTGTCACCCAGGCTGGAGTGCGGTGGCGCGATCTCGGCTCACTGCAAACTCCGCCTCCTGGGTTCGCGCCATTCTGCCTCAGCCTCCCGAGTAGCTGGGACTACAGGTGCCCGCCACCTCGCCCGGCTAATTTTTTGTATTTTTAGTAGAGATGGGCTTTCACCGTGTTAGCCAGGATGGTCTCGATCTCCTGACCTCGTGATCCACCCACCTCGGCCTCCCAAAGTACTGGGATTACAGACGTGAGCCACTGCACCCAGGCTAGAACTCTTTTTGAGACAAAGTCTTGCTATATTGCCCAGGCTGGAGTGCACCGCACCATCACGGCTCACTGCAGCCTGTAAATCCTGGGCTTACGCAGTCCTTCCGCCTCAGCATCCCAAGTAGCCAGGACTACAGGCATGCGCCACCACACCCTGCTAATTTTTAAATTTTTTTGTAGAGATGGGGTCTCACTGTGTTGCCAGGCTGGTCTTGAACTCCTGGGCTCAAGTGACCGACCGCCTCTGCATCCTGAAGCGCTGGGGTTACAGGTGCGAGCCACCACACTGGAGAGAGGACTCTTATGTAGCCTTCACTGTAAAAACTAAGCTAGCTTCCCTTGACTCCCCAAACCAGAATTCCTAACATAATTTTCTCAAGTCACAAGGTGCCAAAACATATCAAATTATTTCCCAGTCAAGAATTCCTACTTTTGGCCATGTGCAGTGGCTCACGCCTGTAATCCCAGCACTTTAGGAGGCTGAGGCAGGAAGATCACTTGACATCAGGAGTTCGAGACCAGCCTGGCCAACATGGTGAAATCCCATCTCTACTAAAAATATGAAAATTAGCTAGTGTGGCGCATACCTCTAATCTCAGTTACTTGGGAGGCTGAGGCAGGAGAATCGCTTGAACCTGGGATGCAGAGGTTGCGGTAAGGCGAGATTGCACCACTGTACTCCAGCCTGGGTGACAGAGACTCCTCCTAAAAAATAAATAAAAAATAAAAGTGATAATTGGCAGCTGGTGCCAGGGAAAGGCCATTTCCTGATGGGCCACACCTATTTCGCTAAAGTGTTAATTGAATGCAGATTCCAGGGAGAAGCAACTTCCCAGGCATGTGCATTAGGAGACAAAGTGGTGGAGTATGACCTTCTAGGGGCACCCCACCCAAAACCCTCAGATGGCATGCATACAGTTTCCTAAACACATTGCGAGTGCTCTCCTCCCAAGAGTAAGGAGGGCACTATACATATGGACAGCCCACCCTAAGTGAAGGATCATGAGAAAGGGGCCACTCTAGAAGGTCCTAGGATCAAGGTTAAACACCACACTTGACCTTCATGTGCCCACTTA
>NW_022325520.1:0-1214 GCF_002776525.5 Piliocolobus tephrosceles | reverse complement strand
TCCCCCTGGTACTCAATTTCAAACCTTCGCAGCCCATTGATGATCTAGAAAGCCAGGCCATAGGGACGGGTCAGAAAACACAGCCCCACATACAACTCAGAGGAGCCTGATGGCCTCTGCCCACGAGGGAGGTGGGAGGTAGGGATGGGTCAGGGCCCAGCCCATGCTCCTCTGAGACACAGGCCTCTCACCTGGTACCGCCCCAGGGGCGTGAGGATGAGTCCGTCCTCACCCACAATGCAGTCGGGGAGCTGCTTTTTTCCATTCTCATCCTGGGGGGTGCCCAAGGCGAGCGTGAACTGCCTGAGCTGTGCTTCGCTGAGCTGCCAGAGAGAAGTGCCTCTGCCCTCAGCGTCAAGATGAAGGGAGGGGACCAGTCTTCACCCCACCAGCCTACAATAGCACCAACATGGGGACCCAGATATGACGCTCGAGGTGTGGGCCTGCCGCCCACAACACTGGGTCCGTATGTGTGGGGCCTGGGACTGAGCACAGGCTGGGTGGCTGAGCACAGGCTGGGTGGAGTGGATCTTTCGGGGAAGGGGACCCTGATGGCCGTGGGGCAGGTCCCATAGGTCGTACCCGGAATATCTGGCGCAGGTACTCCAGGGCCTTCTCTAGATATTCATCTGTCTTCCGGACGCTGTCTTGCCCCATCTCGTCCAGGTCGTTGGCTGGGTAGGAGCCGCTGGTGTCCATGGAGCTAAAGCCCAGCCATGAGAGGAATGAGTGGCCAGCCGGGCTCTCCGCACACTGGTCTGAGATGGACTTGGCTGTGTGTTTGGCCTGTGTGATGAGCTGAGCGAGGCGTAGGACCTGCAAGGGAGGTGCGGGCAGGTCACCAGGTCACCAGTAGTACAGGCCTGTGCTGCCACCCAGGCAGGCTGGCCGGGGGCCCCAAGAGCAATGCACAGCCAGACTGCTGAGTGTCGGGAGGAGCAGCTTCCACCGGAGGACTTTTAAAGACTAAAGGATGATCATCTAAATTTGAAATTTCCCAACAAACGCTGCCTTCGTTATCAGGAAAAATTGAGACTTTACTAAAACGGGGGAAGGAGATACGGCGATAAATCGACACCCAGCCTCCCTCCTTCCTGCCGGATCACAGCACTTCCCCGGCTCTGCTCAGCCACACGGCTCCAGGGGCCCTGAGGACAGGCACCGCCGGCCCACTCACCAGGGTGCGGGCTTCGGGCCCAAACATCGGGGTGTAC
>NW_022325519.1:0-3228 GCF_002776525.5 Piliocolobus tephrosceles | reverse complement strand
TCTTGGTAATGCTTGTACAGCATTTGTCATATACCAGGACTCACTCTGAGTGCTCTCTCTATATCTCCTCATTTAATCCTCAGTGGTAAGCAAAATTCTAAAGATAGCAGCCCAAGATTCCTGATCCATTTGTTCAATCAAATACTCATCTAGGTACTGCTGTGACGGCATTTTGCACATACAATTAGAGTCTTAAGTTAGTGGACCTTAAGTTATAGAGTAGTCCCCAGCTGACAGCCAGCAAGGAAACAAAGATCTTAGTTGTACAACTCCAAAGAACTGGATTCTACCAGCAACCCAAATAAACCTGGAAGCAGTTTCTTCCCTAGAGTTTCCAGATAAGAGCAAAGCTGCCAATACCTTGATTTTAGTCTTGTAATGCACAGCTGAGCCTGTCTGGACTTCTGCATACATAACTATGAGATAATAAACGGGTGCTGGTTTAAGCTGCTAAGTTCGTCATACAAGAATAGAAAAACCATCCTCACAGCCAGGCGCGGTGGCTCAAGCCTGTGATCCCAGCACTTTGGGAGGCCGAGACGGACGGATCACGAGGTCAGGAGATAGAGACCATCCTGGCTAACCCGGTGAAACCCCGTCTCTACTAAAAAAAATAAAAAAAAAACTAGCTGGGCGAGGTGGCGGGTGCCTGTAGTCCCAGCTACTTGGGAGGCTGAGGCAGGAGAATGGCGTAAATCCGGGAGGTGGAGCTTGCAGCGAGCTGAGATCCAGCCACTGCACTCCAGTCTGGATGACAGAGCAAGACTCCGTCTCAAAAAAAAAAACAAAAAAAACAAACCATCCTCACAACAACCCTATGGGTACAGATGTACTATGACTGCAGGTCAGTACAGATGATGAAGGAGAGGCAGAAATGGGATAACTCACTTACCCCTACCCAGCTAAGTGGCAGAACCAAGATTCCAATACAAAGACCGCCTCACAAAACTCTGAGACAGGGGCAAATCCCCTCCATATGACCTATGCGCTATGCAATGAATGGAGGCTAAGAGCAAGCTCTGCCAAGGGAGCCTTTGAATAAGCCATCAGAAAACTAGGATCAAAGGCTGGGCACCGTGGCTCATGCCTGTAATCCCAGCACTTTGGGAGGCCACGGTGGGCACATTACTTGAGGCCAGGAGCTTGAGACAAGTCTGGCCAACATGGCAAAACCCCATCTCTACTAAAAATACAAAAATTAGCCAGGTGTGGTGGGCACCTGTAGTCCCAGCGACTCGGGAGGCTGAGGCATGGGAAATGCTTGAGTCCAGGCGGCGGAGGTTGCAGTGAGCCAAGATAGCATCATTGCACTCTAGACAGGGTGACAGAGGGAAACTCTGTCTCAAAAAATGAAAAAAAAAAAAGAAAGAAAACTAAGATCAGCTTTCCAAATTCCCATCGCTCAGCCCACTCAGGTCAGACATGAAAAATGCTCAGACCTAGACTTCACAGACAGGAAGTCTGCCAAGTCACACTGGCAGGCTAGTTACAGTTTTCCTGGCCCAGCTCTGCCCACGGCACAAGTAGCTCTGCCCACGGCACAAATAAAGACACTGGGATGGCACCTGACAGTCTGTGGAGGAAGAAAGGCTGGGTGTAAAGAGGCCATGTAGGCAGTTGTAGAGTGAGAGGAGACAGGAATCTCTGTCTTTGTGCCACTTGGCAATAGGAACATCTCCCAAGATTTTTCAATTCCTTTTTTTTTTTTGAGACGGAATCTCACTCTGTCGCCCAGGCTATAGTCCAGTGGCCTGATCTCGGCTCACTGCAAGCTCCGCCTCCCGGGTCCTCGCCATTCTCCTGCCTCAGCCTCCTGAGTAGCTGGGACTGCAGGCGCCCGCCACCACGCCCAGATAATTTTTTTGTATTTTTAGTAGAGACTGGGTTTAACCGTGTTAGCCAGGATGGTCTCAATCTCCTGACCTCATGATCTGCCCGCCTCGGTCTCCCAAAGTGGTGCGATTACAGGCCTCAGCCACTGCACTGGCCTCTTTTTTTTTTGACAGTCTCACTCCATCATCTCACTGCAACCTCCACCTCCAAAGTTCAAAAGGTTCTAGTGCCTCAGCCTCCCGAGTAGCTGGGATTACAGGGGCCTGCCACCAAGGCTGGCTAATTTTTCTATTTTTAGTAGAGGCAGGTTTCCCTATGGTGGCCAGGTTGATCTCAAATTCCTGACCTCAAGTGATCCGCTGCCTCAGGCTCCCAAAGTGCAGGCTTTTTCAATTCTTTTTTGAGATGGAGTCTCGCTCCGTTGCCAAGCTGGAGTCCCGTGGCGTGATCTCGGCTCACTGCAACCTCCGACTCCCTGGTTCAAGCAATTCTCCTGTCTCAGTCTCGAGAGTAGATGGGATTACAGGCCCATGCCACCACACCCAGTTAATTTTTTTCTTTTTTGTTTTTTTTGTTTTTTTGACACGGAGTCTCCCTCTACACTCTGTCACCCAGGCTGGAGTGCAACCTCCGCCTCCCCGGTTCAAGCAATTCTCTGCCTCAGCCGCCCAAGTAGCTAGGATTACAGGCGCCCGCTACCACGCCCGGCTAGTTTTTGTATTTTTCGGTAGAGACGAGGTTTCACCATCTTGGCCAGGCTGGTCTTGAACTTCTGACCTCGTGATCCACCCGCGTCGGTCTCTCAAAGTGCTAGGATTACAGGTGTGAGCCACCGAGCCCGGCCTCAATTCTTAACCTAGCTATCAATTGCAGTGTTCAAGAAAAACGCCTCAGTCCTAAGGCACTTGATCAAGTAAACACTGCACTGCCACAAAATGATCAAAGCAGCATTGAACTGTGGACTGTTGGACAAGCGCGGAGCTCTAGCGGATGATGAAGTGGAGAGCATCTCTGCTCAGAAGAAGCTCTCATGGGCAGCGACTGAAAGAATGAGGCCCAGAGGAATTTCTAGGAAATTTCCAAGAGAGGATAGTCCAACCCGGGAATTCCCAAGAGGTGTCTCTCACATCGCTGTTTTCTGACCCTGCCATGGCCACCCTCCCCGTCACAGGTCTCTGCCTGCCATGCACTTGGCGTCCGCTTCATCGCGCCTCTCCAACACCTATTTTCTCCAGGAGCTGCTTCGGACCCCGTCTTTTTTGTTTTTTCCTGAGAGCGACAACCCTCGGGCAACGCCAATCATTCCAAGCAAATTGTGTCAGGCCAAGATCTCCCGCAGCAGCACGCACCCACCTGTTCCCAACTCTCCCGCCACGTGGGCTTCCGGACCCTCCG
>NW_022325518.1:0-1214 GCF_002776525.5 Piliocolobus tephrosceles | reverse complement strand
GTACACCCCGATGTTTGGGCCCGAAGCCCGCACCCTGGTGAGTGGGCCGGCGGTGCCTGTCCTCAGGGCCCCTGGAGCCGTGTGGCTGAGCAGAGCCGGGGAAGTGCTGTGATCCGGCAGGAAGGAGGGAGGCTGGGTGTCGATTTATCGCCGTATCTCCTTCCCCCGTTTTAGTAAAGTCTCAATTTTTCCTGATAACGAAGGCAGCGTTTGTTGGGAAATTTCAAATTTAGATGATCATCCTTTAGTCTTTAAAAGTCCTCCGGTGGAAGCTGCTCCTCCCGACACTCAGCAGTCTGGCTGTGCATTGCTCTTGGGGCCCCCGGCCAGCCTGCCTGGGTGGCAGCACAGGCCTGTACTACTGGTGACCTGGTGACCTGCCCGCACCTCCCTTGCAGGTCCTACGCCTCGCTCAGCTCATCACACAGGCCAAACACACAGCCAAGTCCATCTCAGACCAGTGTGCGGAGAGCCCGGCTGGCCACTCATTCCTCTCATGGCTGGGCTTTAGCTCCATGGACACCAGCGGCTCCTACCCAGCCAACGACCTGGACGAGATGGGGCAAGACAGCGTCCGGAAGACAGATGAATATCTAGAGAAGGCCCTGGAGTACCTGCGCCAGATATTCCGGGTACGACCTATGGGACCTGCCCCACGGCCATCAGGGTCCCCTTCCCCGAAAGATCCACTCCACCCAGCCTGTGCTCAGCCACCCAGCCTGTGCTCAGTCCCAGGCCCCACACATACGGACCCAGTGTTGTGGGCGGCAGGCCCACACCTCGAGCGTCATATCTGGGTCCCCATGTTGGTGCTATTGTAGGCTGGTGGGGTGAAGACTGGTCCCCTCCCTTCATCTTGACGCTGAGGGCAGAGGCACTTCTCTCTGGCAGCTCAGCGAAGCACAGCTCAGGCAGTTCACGCTCGCCTTGGGCACCCCCCAGGATGAGAATGGAAAAAAGCAGCTCCCCGACTGCATTGTGGGTGAGGACGGACTCATCCTCACGCCCCTGGGGCGGTACCAGGTGAGAGGCCTGTGTCTCAGAGGAGCATGGGCTGGGCCCTGACCCATCCCTACCTCCCACCTCCCTCGTGGGCAGAGGCCATCAGGCTCCTCTGAGTTGTATGTGGGGCTGTGTTTTCTGACCCGTCCCTATGGCCTGGCTTTCTAGATCATCAATGGGCTGCGAAGGTTTGAAATTGAGTACCAGGGGGA
>NW_022325517.1:0-3230 GCF_002776525.5 Piliocolobus tephrosceles | reverse complement strand
CGGAGGGTCCGGAAGCCCACGTGGCGGGAGAGTTGGGAACAGGTGGGTGCGTGCTGCTGCGGGAGATCTTGGCCTGACACAATTTGCTTGGAATGATTGGCGTTGCCCGAGGGTTGTCGCTCTCAGGAAAAAACAAAAAAGACGGGGTCCGAAGCAGCTCCTGGAGAAAATAGGTGTTGGAGAGGCGCGATGAAGCGGACGCCAAGTGCATGGCAGGCAGAGACCTGTGACGGGGAGGGTGGCCATGGCAGGGTCAGAAAACAGCGATGTGAGAGACACCTCTTGGGAATTCCCGGGTTGGACTATCCTCTCTTGGAAATTTCCTAGAAATTCCTCTGGGCCTCATTCTTTCAGTCGCTGCCCATGAGAGCTTCTTCTGAGCAGAGATGCTCTCCACTTCATCATCCGCTAGAGCTCCGCGCTTGTCCAACAGTCCACAGTTCAATGCTGCTTTGATCATTTTGTGGCAGTGCAGTGTTTACTTGATCAAGTGCCTTAGGACTGAGGCGTTTTTCTTGAACACTGCAATTGATAGCTAGGTTAAGAATTGAGGCCGGGCTCGGTGGCTCACACCTGTAATCCTAGCACTTTGAGAGACCGACGCGGGTGGATCACGAGGTCAGAAGTTCAAGACCAGCCTGGCCAAGATGGTGAAACCTCGTCTCTACCGAAAAATACAAAAACTAGCCGGGCGTGGTAGCGGGCGCCTGTAATCCTAGCTACTTGGGCGGCTGAGGCAGAGAATTGCTTGAACCGGGGAGGCGGAGGTTGCACTCCAGCCTGGGTGACAGAGTGTAGAGGGAGACTCCGTGTCAAAAAAACAAAAAAAACAAAAAAGAAAAAAATTAACTGGGTGTGGTGGCATGGGCCTGTAATCCCATCTACTCTCGAGACTGAGACAGGAGAATTGCTTGAACCAGGGAGTCGGAGGTTGCAGTGAGCCGAGATCACGCCACGGGACTCCAGCTTGGCAACGGAGCGAGACTCCATCTCAAAAAAGAATTGAAAAAGCCTGCACTTTGGGAGCCTGAGGCAGCGGATCACTTGAGGTCAGGAATTTGAGATCAACCTGGCCACCATAGGGAAACCTGCCTCTACTAAAAATAGAAAAATTAGCCAGCCTTGGTGGCAGGCCCCTGTAATCCCAGCTACTCGGGAGGCTGAGGCACTAGAACCTTTTGAACTTTGGAGGTGGAGGTTGCAGTGAGATGATGGAGTGAGACTGTCAAAAAAAAAAGAGGCCAGTGCAGTGGCTGAGGCCTGTAATCGCACCACTTTGGGAGACCGAGGCGGGCAGATCATGAGGTCAGGAGATTGAGACCATCCTGGCTAACACGGTTAAACCCAGTCTCTACTAAAAATACAAAAAAATTATCTGGGCGTGGTGGCGGGCGCCTGCAGTCCCAGCTACTCAGGAGGCTGAGGCAGGAGAATGGCGAGGACCCGGGAGGCGGAGCTTGCAGTGAGCCGAGATCAGGCCACTGGACTATAGCCTGGGCGACAGAGTGAGATTCCGTCTCAAAAAAAAAAAAAAGGAATTGAAAAATCTTGGGAGATGTTCCTATTGCCAAGTGGCACAAAGACAGAGATTCCTGTCTCCTCTCACTCTACAACTGCCTACATGGCCTCTTTACACCCAGCCTTTCTTCCTCCACAGACTGTCAGGTGCCATCCCAGTGTCTTTATTTGTGCCGTGGGCAGAGCTACTTGTGCCGTGGGCAGAGCTGGGCCAGGAAAACTGTAACTAGCCTGCCAGTGTGACTTGGCAGACTTCCTGTCTGTGAAGTCTAGGTCTGAGCATTTTTCATGTCTGACCTGAGTGGGCTGAGCGATGGGAATTTGGAAAGCTGATCTTAGTTTTCTTTCTTTTTTTTTTTTCATTTTTTGAGACAGAGTTTCCCTCTGTCACCCTGTCTAGAGTGCAATGATGCTATCTTGGCTCACTGCAACCTCCGCCGCCTGGACTCAAGCATTTCCCATGCCTCAGCCTCCCGAGTCGCTGGGACTACAGGTGCCCACCACACCTGGCTAATTTTTGTATTTTTAGTAGAGATGGGGTTTTGCCATGTTGGCCAGACTTGTCTCAAGCTCCTGGCCTCAAGTAATGTGCCCACCGTGGCCTCCCAAAGTGCTGGGATTACAGGCATGAGCCACGGTGCCCAGCCTTTGATCCTAGTTTTCTGATGGCTTATTCAAAGGCTCCCTTGGCAGAGCTTGCTCTTAGCCTCCATTCATTGCATAGCGCATAGGTCATATGGAGGGGATTTGCCCCTGTCTCAGAGTTTTGTGAGGCGGTCTTTGTATTGGAATCTTGGTTCTGCCACTTAGCTGGGTAGGGGTAAGTGAGTTATCCCATTTCTGCCTCTCCTTCATCATCTGTACTGACCTGCAGTCATAGTACATCTGTACCCATAGGGTTGTTGTGAGGATGGTTTGTTTTTTTTGTTTTTTTTTTTGAGACGGAGTCTTGCTCTGTCATCCAGACTGGAGTGCAGTGGCTGGATCTCAGCTCGCTGCAAGCTCCACCTCCCGGATTTACGCCATTCTCCTGCCTCAGCCTCCCAAGTAGCTGGGACTACAGGCACCCGCCACCTCGCCCAGCTAGTTTTTTTTTTATTTTTTTTAGTAGAGACGGGGTTTCACCGGGTTAGCCAGGATGGTCTCTATCTCCTGACCTCGTGATCCGTCCGTCTCGGCCTCCCAAAGTGCTGGGATCACAGGCTTGAGCCACCGCGCCTGGCTGTGAGGATGGTTTTTCTATTCTTGTATGACGAACTTAGCAGCTTAAACCAGCACCCGTTTATTATCTCATAGTTATGTATGCAGAAGTCCAGACAGGCTCAGCTGTGCATTACAAGACTAAAATCAAGGTATTGGCAGCTTTGCTCTTATCTGGAAACTCTAGGGAAGAAACTGCTTCCAGGTTTATTTGGGTTGCTGGTAGAATCCAGTTCTTTGGAGTTGTACAACTAAGATCTTTGTTTCCTTGCTGGCTGTCAGCTGGGGACTACTCTATAACTTAAGGTCCACTAACTTAAGACTCTAATTGTATGTGCAAAATGCCGTCACAGCAGTACCTAGATGAGTATTTGATTGAACAAATGGATCAGGAATCTTGGGCTGCTATCTTTAGAATTTTGCTTACCACTGAGGATTAAATGAGGAGATATAGAGAGAGCACTCAGAGTGAGTCCTGGTATATGACAAATGCTGTACAAGCATTACCAAGA
>NW_022325516.1:0-3736 GCF_002776525.5 Piliocolobus tephrosceles | reverse complement strand
GACAAGGTCTCCCTAGGTTGCCCAGGCTGGTCTCAAACTCCTGGACTGAGCAGCCGGTGTTTTCAGCTGGTGCAGATCCAGCTGGTATGCTCGTTAGGCTTCTAGCTGAAGGAAGTGTCCCCTGTAATCTCGCTGGCATCCCATCACCTTCCAGAAGCAGGACGTCCGCCAGCTGTGTGCGCTCTTGGCCCATGCTGAGCCTGTGCTCAGGGTGCTGGTCTGGCCTGTTTCCCAACCCCTTGTTTTGGGTGAGATCCCCGCCCAGCTGGCACGGGAAGGAGGATGGGGAGTGGTCACCACTGTGGTTTGTTGCACAGTGAGTTCGGTGGCTGTCCTGCCTGGGCCCGGGACCCGTATTTCTCCCGCTTGGCTGCAGCTCCAGCCCTTCTCCGTCCCCCGTAGCTCCCTGCCCAGTCCCACACTGCAGCGTTCCCAGCACCAACCCCACAGAACTCCAGTGTCCCCTCCCCTAGACTTTTACACACACCTGGTAAGACGGGCCCGGGACCCACAGCTCCATAATGTGAGCTGTACACGGCCTGGCGGGTTGAGGTGCTAAGGTCACCCCTCACCTTTACAAGGCCTCAGCTTATACCGGGTGTGCGAGCTCTGGGGCCCTCAGAGCCCAAGCTCCCTGCCTGAGGGTCTGGGGCTGTGGCCTGACCTGCCCATAGTCCTGCAGTGACCTCTGCCATGAGTCCAGCCGGCTCGAGCCGGGCGCAGAGCAGCAGTACCTGGACACGCTGAAGCAGCTGTCCAAGCGCATCAATCCCCCGCACCGCGTGGTCAACAAGATCGACAAGAACGGAGGTGGGCTGCGGCCGGGGTGGGGGCCAGCACCCTGGGGATGCCACTGGGCTCGTGTCTTAGTGTCCCCTCTGCTTTCCCTGACAGAAAAAAGGACCTGAGCACGATGAAGAGCCATCTAGACATTGTGACAGACCCCTCCAAGCTGTGAGCTTTGCCCACAGCCCACGGATGGTCCCCAAGGGCAGGGGTGGCCCAGCTGCGGACGGGCACTTGGTGGCGATGTGGGTTTAGCAAAGGCACCAGGCAGCTCTTTGGGCCCTGGACAGAGGCCTCCAAGGCTCCACTCTTGTGTGTGCTGGGGCTTTGAGTCCAGGCTTCATCTTGGCCAGTGCCCAGCCTTTGCCCTACTCCTGACCACGCTGGCCCATCACAGCCAGGCCTCATCCAGCCAGTAGCTGGGGGCCCAGCTTGCAGTGGCCTGACCATCAGCTGGCTGTGATGGGCCTGAACCTGACCTGGAGTTCTGCCCCTGACTTCCCAGTGACTGTGGGCAGGCAGCTGCATCTCATTACCCCATTTGCAGCCCGTATGTGCTGTCATGAAAATGAAATAAGACAGTGCCGGTGAGAAGCAGGTGGAAGGCAGGGTCACTGGCCACAGGCTGCTGTGAGCTCAGGCAGCACCTCAGAACTGCATGGGCATTGGCCTGTACCTCCCGCTCATCTAAACTCAGGCTGTCCCCGCACCCCCACCTAGAAGCGTCTCTCTGTTCTGCTTGTCTGGATAGAGTGCCAGTCACTATTGGGTGGTCCTCCGGGCCTTCCTGAGTTGATCCTTAGGGTTATAGGACTGGTGGGACAGGGATTGGCCTAGATGCGACTGAGGACTTCCCAGCCTGGTCAGGGGCCTGGCCACTGTTCCTTCTCTTGACCCCTTGCCTCACTACCAACAGGGATGGGCAGCTCCTGAGGGTGAGGGCCGCCTGCCTAGACTCTGGGTCTGGGAACAGCTGGTCAGCTGAAGGGAGCTCCTGCAGAGGTTTCTGAGGGCCGAGGCCCAGCGGCGCTGGTTGGGATCCCAGATCCGAGCCTAAGACCAGCTATGTCTCCCAGCCCTCCAGCACGGAGCTCAGCCTACGTTCCCTCTCTCTGCAGGTCCCCTGAAGACCTTGCCAAAGTGTTACATCACCCTGGAGAAACTCAAGAATGACATGGCAGTGGTGAGTGGGATGCTGGGGACCCCTAGGGGAACTGGGGCCCCCCCAAGAGCTCCTGGGAGCGCCGCAGGAGGGTCCTTCCAGGTCAGCGTGGCTGGGTGGGGGCTGGGCCTGACCTGAGACCCTGCCCACCAGGCCTCTTCCAGGCCAGGTTTGCTGTGCTGGGTGGGAACATGGGAGAAGTCACCCTCTGTCTGTGGCTCCCATGGGTGCCTCTGCCACCGGCCCAGAGGAGGCAGGGACTCTGGGGAGGACAAGGCCGTGGGGCTGAGGGATTACACCCAGGATCGGCCAGCGTTGTCTGCACAAGGGTGGAGGCTGAGAGAGAGCCCTCGGGAATCAGGCTGTGAGTGAGGACGGGCCTGGGGTGGGAAGGCCCCCTAAATGGAGAACCCTCGGGTCCGGGCTGCTGACCGTGCCCATCTTGCCTCCAACCCACTGCCCCCTGGTGCCGCTGACCAAACAGCAGCACCTGTGCCAGCAGCTCCTGGATGCCATCCTGGCCAACATCCGCTCAGCTGTCTTCAGCCATTCCCTGCGCATTCACGTCAGCCCTGACTGTCATCCACGGCCCACTCATCACGTACATCCAGCTGGGCTGGGCTCTGTGGAGGGCGGCCGGCCAGCCCTGGGCCGTATGTGCCCAGTGTGGTCACCACGCTGCCTTCTCACGGCCCCGGTGGTATGCACCCAGAAGCACAGGCTTGAGGACGACCAGCAGCAGAGCACCCCCAGCGTGCTCCAAGGCGAGGTGGCCAGGCTGGACCCCAAGTGCATGATAAACCTGGACCCTTCTCACTGCAGCAACAGTGGCACCGTCCGCTTGATCTGCACGTTGGGCGAGTGTCCAGGAGCGTCAGGCTGGCGCTGGTTAGCAAACCTTCACCGCAGCCCCAGGCCTCTGCCATTTGAGCCGGAGGGCACAGTGCCCAGGCCCCACCCTGTGTTCACGCTCCGGCAGGCTGTCTGCCCTGTCTTCACATACAGCGAGCCCAGGACAGACTGGCCATGTCTCTGCCCCCACCGCCAGAGCCCACGCACCCTCACCTCCGCAACACAGATGTGGCTCTGCTTGCCTGTGGCCCTAGGGAGGTGGTGGGCAGGACCTGTGGGTACCCATCAATGCAGGGCACTCGGGCTTCAGGTTTGGAAATCTGAGAGTCAGAGAGACCTCCAGGCTTTGCCACAAGCCTCACCAGAACCTCCCCGGGTGTGAAGAGTCCTGTTCGGGAGTGGAGTTGTAAGGCAGGGCAGGCCGGGGCTTGTCCAGTCACAGGTACAGCCTTGTGTGCTGCAGACGACAAGGACCTCCCAAGTGTGCCACCACGTGCCCACCAACTGCCGTGCCCAGAGTCCGCTATGGATGGACCGACAGTGGCTGTACAGTGGGCAGACCCAGAGGAGCTGTCTGGGGGCTCAGGGCAGGCAGGGGTCGTGCGGGAAGACCAGGCTTCCAGTGCGTCAGGGCCAGCCTCTGTGCACTCCAGCCTCTCCCAGCTCAGGCCCCTCCATCCCCTTTCTGGCTGCCCCGGTGCTGACAGGAGCGGGTTGTCCAGTGGTCACCTGAGGAAGAGGGTCTCTGCTGTCTCCTGTGTCCTTTTGCCCCTTCATCTTGTGTCAGGTCAGCTGTCCAGGGTGGCTGTGTTCAGTGGCTGAGGGGTGAGAAAGCTGCGGCTCAAGGACAGACCCTGCTCTTCCCAGAGCCCACTAGGGAGCTCAGCGCGGCTGACGTGTCCTACCAGTAGCTTGGGCACACAGGGCCGCAACTAA
>NW_022325515.1:0-3736 GCF_002776525.5 Piliocolobus tephrosceles | reverse complement strand
TTAGTTGCGGCCCTGTGTGCCCAAGCTACTGGTAGGACACGTCAGCCGCGCTGAGCTCCCTAGTGGGCTCTGGGAAGAGCAGGGTCTGTCCTTGAGCCGCAGCTTTCTCACCCCTCAGCCACTGAACACAGCCACCCTGGACAGCTGACCTGACACAAGATGAAGGGGCAAAAGGACACAGGAGACAGCAGAGACCCTCTTCCTCAGGTGACCACTGGACAACCCGCTCCTGTCAGCACCGGGGCAGCCAGAAAGGGGATGGAGGGGCCTGAGCTGGGAGAGGCTGGAGTGCACAGAGGCTGGCCCTGACGCACTGGAAGCCTGGTCTTCCCGCACGACCCCTGCCTGCCCTGAGCCCCCAGACAGCTCCTCTGGGTCTGCCCACTGTACAGCCACTGTCGGTCCATCCATAGCGGACTCTGGGCACGGCAGTTGGTGGGCACGTGGTGGCACACTTGGGAGGTCCTTGTCGTCTGCAGCACACAAGGCTGTACCTGTGACTGGACAAGCCCCGGCCTGCCCTGCCTTACAACTCCACTCCCGAACAGGACTCTTCACACCCGGGGAGGTTCTGGTGAGGCTTGTGGCAAAGCCTGGAGGTCTCTCTGACTCTCAGATTTCCAAACCTGAAGCCCGAGTGCCCTGCATTGATGGGTACCCACAGGTCCTGCCCACCACCTCCCTAGGGCCACAGGCAAGCAGAGCCACATCTGTGTTGCGGAGGTGAGGGTGCGTGGGCTCTGGCGGTGGGGGCAGAGACATGGCCAGTCTGTCCTGGGCTCGCTGTATGTGAAGACAGGGCAGACAGCCTGCCGGAGCGTGAACACAGGGTGGGGCCTGGGCACTGTGCCCTCCGGCTCAAATGGCAGAGGCCTGGGGCTGCGGTGAAGGTTTGCTAACCAGCGCCAGCCTGACGCTCCTGGACACTCGCCCAACGTGCAGATCAAGCGGACGGTGCCACTGTTGCTGCAGTGAGAAGGGTCCAGGTTTATCATGCACTTGGGGTCCAGCCTGGCCACCTCGCCTTGGAGCACGCTGGGGGTGCTCTGCTGCTGGTCGTCCTCAAGCCTGTGCTTCTGGGTGCATACCACCGGGGCCGTGAGAAGGCAGCGTGGTGACCACACTGGGCACATACGGCCCAGGGCTGGCCGGCCGCCCTCCACAGAGCCCAGCCCAGCTGGATGTACGTGATGAGTGGGCCGTGGATGACAGTCAGGGCTGACGTGAATGCGCAGGGAATGGCTGAAGACAGCTGAGCGGATGTTGGCCAGGATGGCATCCAGGAGCTGCTGGCACAGGTGCTGCTGTTTGGTCAGCGGCACCAGGGGGCAGTGGGTTGGAGGCAAGATGGGCACGGTCAGCAGCCCGGACCCGAGGGTTCTCCATTTAGGGGGCCTTCCCACCCCAGGCCCGTCCTCACTCACAGCCTGATTCCCGAGGGCTCTCTCTCAGCCTCCACCCTTGTGCAGACAACGCTGGCCGATCCTGGGTGTAATCCCTCAGCCCCACGGCCTTGTCCTCCCCAGAGTCCCTGCCTCCTCTGGGCCGGTGGCAGAGGCACCCATGGGAGCCACAGACAGAGGGTGACTTCTCCCATGTTCCCACCCAGCACAGCAAACCTGGCCTGGAAGAGGCCTGGTGGGCAGGGTCTCAGGTCAGGCCCAGCCCCCACCCAGCCACGCTGACCTGGAAGGACCCTCCTGCGGCGCTCCCAGGAGCTCTTGGGGGGGCCCCAGTTCCCCTAGGGGTCCCCAGCATCCCACTCACCACTGCCATGTCATTCTTGAGTTTCTCCAGGGTGATGTAACACTTTGGCAAGGTCTTCAGGGGACCTGCAGAGAGAGGGAACGTAGGCTGAGCTCCGTGCTGGAGGGCTGGGAGACATAGCTGGTCTTAGGCTCGGATCTGGGATCCCAACCAGCGCCGCTGGGCCTCGGCCCTCAGAAACCTCTGCAGGAGCTCCCTTCAGCTGACCAGCTGTTCCCAGACCCAGAGTCTAGGCAGGCGGCCCTCACCCTCAGGAGCTGCCCATCCCTGTTGGTAGTGAGGCAAGGGGTCAAGAGAAGGAACAGTGGCCAGGCCCCTGACCAGGCTGGGAAGTCCTCAGTCGCATCTAGGCCAATCCCTGTCCCACCAGTCCTATAACCCTAAGGATCAACTCAGGAAGGCCCGGAGGACCACCCAATAGTGACTGGCACTCTATCCAGACAAGCAGAACAGAGAGACGCTTCTAGGTGGGGGTGCGGGGACAGCCTGAGTTTAGATGAGCGGGAGGTACAGGCCAATGCCCATGCAGTTCTGAGGTGCTGCCTGAGCTCACAGCAGCCTGTGGCCAGTGACCCTGCCTTCCACCTGCTTCTCACCGGCACTGTCTTATTTCATTTTCATGACAGCACATACGGGCTGCAAATGGGGTAATGAGATGCAGCTGCCTGCCCACAGTCACTGGGAAGTCAGGGGCAGAACTCCAGGTCAGGTTCAGGCCCATCACAGCCAGCTGATGGTCAGGCCACTGCAAGCTGGGCCCCCAGCTACTGGCTGGATGAGGCCTGGCTGTGATGGGCCAGCGTGGTCAGGAGTAGGGCAAAGGCTGGGCACTGGCCAAGATGAAGCCTGGACTCAAAGCCCCAGCACACACAAGAGTGGAGCCTTGGAGGCCTCTGTCCAGGGCCCAAAGAGCTGCCTGGTGCCTTTGCTAAACCCACATCGCCACCAAGTGCCCGTCCGCAGCTGGGCCACCCCTGCCCTTGGGGACCATCCGTGGGCTGTGGGCAAAGCTCACAGCTTGGAGGGGTCTGTCACAATGTCTAGATGGCTCTTCATCGTGCTCAGGTCCTTTTTTCTGTCAGGGAAAGCAGAGGGGACACTAAGACACGAGCCCAGTGGCATCCCCAGGGTGCTGGCCCCCACCCCGGCCGCAGCCCACCTCCGTTCTTGTCGATCTTGTTGACCACGCGGTGCGGGGGATTGATGCGCTTGGACAGCTGCTTCAGCGTGTCCAGGTACTGCTGCTCTGCGCCCGGCTCGAGCCGGCTGGACTCATGGCAGAGGTCACTGCAGGACTATGGGCAGGTCAGGCCACAGCCCCAGACCCTCAGGCAGGGAGCTTGGGCTCTGAGGGCCCCAGAGCTCGCACACCCGGTATAAGCTGAGGCCTTGTAAAGGTGAGGGGTGACCTTAGCACCTCAACCCGCCAGGCCGTGTACAGCTCACATTATGGAGCTGTGGGTCCCGGGCCCGTCTTACCAGGTGTGTGTAAAAGTCTAGGGGAGGGGACACTGGAGTTCTGTGGGGTTGGTGCTGGGAACGCTGCAGTGTGGGACTGGGCAGGGAGCTACGGGGGACGGAGAAGGGCTGGAGCTGCAGCCAAGCGGGAGAAATACGGGTCCCGGGCCCAGGCAGGACAGCCACCGAACTCACTGTGCAACAAACCACAGTGGTGACCACTCCCCATCCTCCTTCCCGTGCCAGCTGGGCGGGGATCTCACCCAAAACAAGGGGTTGGGAAACAGGCCAGACCAGCACCCTGAGCACAGGCTCAGCATGGGCCAAGAGCGCACACAGCTGGCGGACGTCCTGCTTCTGGAAGGTGATGGGATGCCAGCGAGATTACAGGGGACACTTCCTTCAGCTAGAAGCCTAACGAGCATACCAGCTGGATCTGCACCAGCTGAAAACACCGGCTGCTCAGTCCAGGAGTTTGAGACCAGCCTGGGCAACCTAGGGAGACCTTGTC
>NW_022325514.1:0-2052 GCF_002776525.5 Piliocolobus tephrosceles | reverse complement strand
CAGCACCAACCCCACAGAACTCCAGTGTCCCCTCCCCTAGACTTTTACCCGGGCCTGGTAAGTCGGGCCCGGGACCCACAGCTCCATAATGTGAACTGTACACAGCCTGGCGGGTTGAGGTGCTAAGGTCACCCCTCACCTTTACGAGGCCTCAGCTTATACCGGGTGTGCGAGCTCTGGGACCCTCAGAGGCCAAGCTCCCCGCCTGAGGGTCTAGGGCTGTGGCCTCACCTGCCCATAGTCCTGCAGTGACCTCTGTCATGAGTCCAGCCGGCTCGAGCCGGGCGCGGAGCAGCAGTACCTGGACACGCTGAAGCAGCTGTCCAAGCGCATCAATCCCCCGCACCGCGTGGTCAACAAGATCGACAAGAACGAAGGTGGGCTGCGGCCGGGGTGGGGGCCAGCGCCCTGGGGATGCCACTGGGCTCGTGTCTTAGTGTCCCCTCTGCTGTCCCAGACAGAAAAAATGACCTGAGCACGATGAAGAGCCATCTAGACCTTGTGACAGACCCCTCCAAGCTGTGAGCTTTGCCCACAGTCCACGGACGGTCCCCAAGGGCAGGGGTGGCCCAGCTGCGGACGGGCACTTGGTGGTGATGTGGGTTTAGCAAAGGCACCAGGCAGCTCTTTGGGCCCTGCACAGGCCTCCAAGGCTCCACTCGTGTGTGCTGGGGCTTTGAGTCTAGGCTTCATCTTGGCCAGTGCCCAGCCTTTGCCCTATTCCTGACCACTGCTGTGGCCCTCATGCTGGCCCATCACAGCCAGGCCTCATCCAGCCAGTAGCTGGGGGCCCAGCTTGCAGTGGCCTGAGCATCAGCTGGCTGTGATGGGCCTGAACCTGACCTGGAGTTCTGCCCCTGACTTCCCAGTGACTGTGGGCAGGCAGCTGCATCTCAGTTACCCCATTTGCAGCCCATGTGTGCTGTCATGAAAATGAAACAAGACGGTGCCGGTGAGAAGCAGGTGGAAGGCAGGGCCACTGGCCACAGGCTGCTGTGAGCTCAGGCAGCACCTCAGAACTGCATGGGCATTGGCCTGTACCTCCCTCTCACCTAAACTCAGGCTGTCCCCGCACCCCTATCTAGAAGCGTCTGTCTGTTCTGCTTGTCTGGATAGAGTGCCAGTCACTACTGGGTGGTCCTCCAGGCCTTCCTGAGTTGATCCTTAGGGTTATAGGACTGGGTGGGACAGGGATTGGCCTAGATGCGACTGAGGCCTTCCCAGCCTGGTCAGGGGCCTGGCCGCTGTTCCTTCTCTTGACGCATTGCCTCACTGCCAACAGGGATGGGCAGCTCCTGAGGGTGAGGGCCGCCTGCCTAGACTCTGGGTCTGGGCACAGCTGGTCAGCTGAAGGGAGCTCCTGCAGAGGTTTCTGAGGGCCGAGGCCCAGCGGCGCTGGTTGGGATCCCAGATCCGAGCCTGAGACCAGCCATGTCTCCCAGCCCTCCAGCACGGAGCTCAGCCTAAGTTCCCTCTCTCTGCAGGTCCCCTGAAGACCTTGCCAAAGTGTGACATCACCCTGGAGAAACTCAAGAATGACATGGCAGTGGTGAGTGGGATGCTGGGGACCCCTAGGGGAACTGGGGCTCCCCCAAGAGCTCCTGGGAGCACCACAGGAGGGTCCTTCCAGGTCAGCGTGGCTGGGTGGGGGCTGGGCCTGACCTGAGACCCTGCCCACCAGGCCTCTTCCAGGCCAGGTTTGCTGTGCTGGGTGGGAACATGGGAGAAGTCACCCTCTGCGGCTCCCATGGGTGCCTCTGCCACCGGCCCAGAGGAGGCAGGGACTCTGGGGAGGACAAGGCTGTGGGGGTGGGGGATTACACCCAGGATCAGCCAGCGTTGTCTGCACAAGGGTGGAGGCTGAGAGAGAGGCCTCGGGAATCAGGCTGTGAGTGAGGACGGGCCTGGGGTGGGAAGCCCCTGAATGGAGAACCTTCGGGTCCCGGGCTGCTGACTGTGCCCATCCTGCCTCCAACCCACTGCCCCTGCTGCCGCTGACCAAACAGCAGCACCTGTGCCAGCAGCTCCTGGATGCCATCCTGGCCAACATCC
>NW_022325513.1:0-2052 GCF_002776525.5 Piliocolobus tephrosceles | reverse complement strand
GGATGTTGGCCAGGATGGCATCCAGGAGCTGCTGGCACAGGTGCTGCTGTTTGGTCAGCGGCAGCAGGGGCAGTGGGTTGGAGGCAGGATGGGCACAGTCAGCAGCCCGGGACCCGAAGGTTCTCCATTCAGGGGCTTCCCACCCCAGGCCCGTCCTCACTCACAGCCTGATTCCCGAGGCCTCTCTCTCAGCCTCCACCCTTGTGCAGACAACGCTGGCTGATCCTGGGTGTAATCCCCCACCCCCACAGCCTTGTCCTCCCCAGAGTCCCTGCCTCCTCTGGGCCGGTGGCAGAGGCACCCATGGGAGCCGCAGAGGGTGACTTCTCCCATGTTCCCACCCAGCACAGCAAACCTGGCCTGGAAGAGGCCTGGTGGGCAGGGTCTCAGGTCAGGCCCAGCCCCCACCCAGCCACGCTGACCTGGAAGGACCCTCCTGTGGTGCTCCCAGGAGCTCTTGGGGGAGCCCCAGTTCCCCTAGGGGTCCCCAGCATCCCACTCACCACTGCCATGTCATTCTTGAGTTTCTCCAGGGTGATGTCACACTTTGGCAAGGTCTTCAGGGGACCTGCAGAGAGAGGGAACTTAGGCTGAGCTCCGTGCTGGAGGGCTGGGAGACATGGCTGGTCTCAGGCTCGGATCTGGGATCCCAACCAGCGCCGCTGGGCCTCGGCCCTCAGAAACCTCTGCAGGAGCTCCCTTCAGCTGACCAGCTGTGCCCAGACCCAGAGTCTAGGCAGGCGGCCCTCACCCTCAGGAGCTGCCCATCCCTGTTGGCAGTGAGGCAATGCGTCAAGAGAAGGAACAGCGGCCAGGCCCCTGACCAGGCTGGGAAGGCCTCAGTCGCATCTAGGCCAATCCCTGTCCCACCCAGTCCTATAACCCTAAGGATCAACTCAGGAAGGCCTGGAGGACCACCCAGTAGTGACTGGCACTCTATCCAGACAAGCAGAACAGACAGACGCTTCTAGATAGGGGTGCGGGGACAGCCTGAGTTTAGGTGAGAGGGAGGTACAGGCCAATGCCCATGCAGTTCTGAGGTGCTGCCTGAGCTCACAGCAGCCTGTGGCCAGTGGCCCTGCCTTCCACCTGCTTCTCACCGGCACCGTCTTGTTTCATTTTCATGACAGCACACATGGGCTGCAAATGGGGTAACTGAGATGCAGCTGCCTGCCCACAGTCACTGGGAAGTCAGGGGCAGAACTCCAGGTCAGGTTCAGGCCCATCACAGCCAGCTGATGCTCAGGCCACTGCAAGCTGGGCCCCCAGCTACTGGCTGGATGAGGCCTGGCTGTGATGGGCCAGCATGAGGGCCACAGCAGTGGTCAGGAATAGGGCAAAGGCTGGGCACTGGCCAAGATGAAGCCTAGACTCAAAGCCCCAGCACACACGAGTGGAGCCTTGGAGGCCTGTGCAGGGCCCAAAGAGCTGCCTGGTGCCTTTGCTAAACCCACATCACCACCAAGTGCCCGTCCGCAGCTGGGCCACCCCTGCCCTTGGGGACCGTCCGTGGACTGTGGGCAAAGCTCACAGCTTGGAGGGGTCTGTCACAAGGTCTAGATGGCTCTTCATCGTGCTCAGGTCATTTTTTCTGTCTGGGACAGCAGAGGGGACACTAAGACACGAGCCCAGTGGCATCCCCAGGGCGCTGGCCCCCACCCCGGCCGCAGCCCACCTTCGTTCTTGTCGATCTTGTTGACCACGCGGTGCGGGGGATTGATGCGCTTGGACAGCTGCTTCAGCGTGTCCAGGTACTGCTGCTCCGCGCCCGGCTCGAGCCGGCTGGACTCATGACAGAGGTCACTGCAGGACTATGGGCAGGTGAGGCCACAGCCCTAGACCCTCAGGCGGGGAGCTTGGCCTCTGAGGGTCCCAGAGCTCGCACACCCGGTATAAGCTGAGGCCTCGTAAAGGTGAGGGGTGACCTTAGCACCTCAACCCGCCAGGCTGTGTACAGTTCACATTATGGAGCTGTGGGTCCCGGGCCCGACTTACCAGGCCCGGGTAAAAGTCTAGGGGAGGGGACACTGGAGTTCTGTGGGGTTGGTGCTG
>NW_022325512.1:0-4119 GCF_002776525.5 Piliocolobus tephrosceles | reverse complement strand
TCTTGGTAATGCTTGTACAGCATTTGTCATATACCAGGACTCACTCTAAGTGCTCTCTCTATATCTCCTCATTTAATCCTCAGTGGTAAGCAAAATTCTAAAGATAGCAGCCCAAGATTCCTGATCCGTTTGTTCAATCAAATACTCATCTAGGTACTGCTGTGATGGCATTTTGCACATACAATTAGAGTCTTAAGTTACAGAGTAGTCCCCAGCTGACAGCCAGCAAGGAAACAAAGACCTTAGTTCTACAACTGCAAAGAACTCGATTCTACCAGCAACCCAAATAAACCTGGAAACAGCTTCTTCCCTAGAGTTTCCAGATAAGAGCAAAGCTGCCAACACCTTGATTTTAGTCTTGTAATGCACAGCTGAGCCTGTCGTGACTTCTGCATACATAACTATGAGATAATAAACGGGTGCTGGTTTAAGCTGCTAAGTTCGTCATACAAGAATAGAAAAACCATCCTCACAACAACCCTATGGGTACAGATGTACTATGACTGCAGGTCAGTACAGATGATGAAGGAGAGGCAGAAATGGGATAACTCACTTACCCCCACCCAGCTACTAAGTGGCAGAACCAAGATTCCGATACAAAGACCGCCTCACAAAACTCTGAGACGGGGCAAATCCCCTCCATATTACCTGTGCGCTATGCAATGAATGGAGGCTAAGAGCAAGCTCTGCCAAGGGAGCCTTTGAATAAGCCATCAGAAAACTAGGATCAAAGGCTGGGTACCGTGGCTCATGCCTGTAATCCCAGCACTTTGGGAGGCCACAGTGGGCACATTACTTGAGGCCAGGAGCTCGAGACAAGTCTGGCCAACATGGCAAAACCCCATCTCTACTAAAAATACAAAAATTAGCTAGGTGTGGTGGTGGGTACTTGTAGTCCCAGCAACTCGGGAGGCTGAGGCATGAGAAATGCTTGAGTCCAGGAGGCGGAGGTTGCAGTGAGCCAAGATAGCATCATTGCACTCTAGACAGGGTGACAGAGGGAAACCCTGTCTCAAAAAATGAAAAAAAAAAAAGAAAGAAAACCAAGATCAGCTTTCCAAATGCCCACCGCTCAGCCCACTCAGGTCAGACATGAAAAATGCTCAGACCTAGACTTCACAGACAGGAAGTCTGCCAAGTCCCACTGGCGGGCTAGTTACAGTTTTCCTGGCCTAGCTCTGACCACGGCACAAGTAAAGGCACTGGGGTGGCACCTGGCAGTCTGTGGAGGAAGAAAGTCTGTGTAGTCCAGTGGCCTGATCTCGGCTCACTGCAAGCTCCGCCTCCCGGGTTCTTGCCATTCTCCTGCCTCAGCCTCCTGAGTAGCTGGGACTGCAGGCGCCCGCCACCACGCCCAGCTAATTTTTTTGTATTTTTAGTAGAGACTGGGTTTAACCGTGTTAGCCAGGATGGTCTCAATCTCCTGACCTCGTGATCTGCCTGCCTCGGTCTCCCAAAGTGGTGGGATTACAGGCGTCAGCCACTATGCCGGCCTCATTTTTTTTTTTTTGACAGTCTCACTCCATCATCTCACTGCAACCTCCACCTCCAAAGTTCAAAAGGTTCTAGTGCCTCAGCCTCCCGAGTAGCTGGGATTACAGGGGCCTGCCACCAAGGCTGACTAATTTTTCTATTTTTAGTAGAGGTGGGTTTCCCTATGGTGGCCAGGTTGATCTCAAATTCCTGACCTCAAGTGATCCGCTGCCTCAGCCTCCCAAAGTGCAGGCTTTTTCAATTCTTTTTTGAGATGGAGTCTCACTCCATTGCCAAGCTGGAGTCCCGTGGCGTGATCTCGGCTCAGTGCAACCTCCGACTCCCTGGTTCAAGCAATTCTCCTGTCTGAGCCTCGAGAGTAGCTGGAATTACAGGCACATGCCACCACACCCAGTTAATTTTTGTATTTTTAGTCGAGACGGGGTTTCACTATGTTGGCCAGACTGGTCTCGAACTCCTGACCTCGTGATCCACCCACCTCGACCTCCCAAAGTGCTGGGATTACAGATGTGAGCCACCGTGCCCCGCCTTTTTTCTTTTCTTTTTTTTGTTTTTTTTGACATGGAGTCTCCCTCTGCACTCTGTCACCCAGGCTGGAGTGCAACCTCCGCCTCCCAGGTTCAAGCAATTCTCTGCCTCAGCCGCCCAAGTAGCTGGGATTACAGGCGCCCGCTACCACGCCCGGCTAGTTTTTGTATTTTTCAGTAGAGACGAGGTTTCACCATCTTGGCCAGGCTGGTCTTGAACTTCTGACCTCGTGATCCACCCGCGTCGGTCTCCCAAAGTGCTGGGATTACAGGTGTGAGCCACCGAGCCTGGACTCAATTCTTAACCTAGCTATCAATTGCAGTGTTAAAGAAAAACGCCTCAGTCCTAAGGCACTTGATCAAGAAAACACTGCACTACTACAAAATGATCAAAGCAGCATTAAACTGTGGACTGTTGGATAAACGCGGAGCTCTAGCGGATGAAGAAGTGGAGAGCATCTCTGCTCAGAAAAAGCTTTCATGGGCAGCGACTGAAAGAACGAGGCCCAGAGGAATTTCTAGGAAATTTCCAAGAGAGGATATTCCAACCCGGGAATTCCCAAGAGGTGTCTCTCACATCCCTGTTCTCTGACCCTGCCATGGCCACCCTCCCCGTCACAGGTCTCTGCCTGCTATGCACTTGGCGTCCGCTTCATCGCGCCTCTCCAACACCTATTTACTCCAGGAGCTGCTTCGGACCCCATCTTTTTTGTTTTCCTGAGAGCGACAACCCTTGGGCAACGCCAATCATTCCAAGCAAATTGTGTCAGGCCAAGATCTCCCTCAGCAGGACGCGCCCACCTCTTCCCAACTCTCCCGCCAATTGGGCTTCGGGACCCTCCGAAACCAAGGCTGGGAGAAGTCGAGCACGCATGGGAAGGGTCAACCTGGGACCCACACCTGACTCTTCCTCCCACACCGCCTGTTAAGCCCAAGGCTCAACTTCAACACAAAGCTCTCCTTCCCTCAATTCCTTCAAGGAAAGTTAACTTTCAACGAACACCTACCGGACTAGGACAGAGTGCAGGAGCCGCGAGAGAAGGTGACACAAAGGCATGGCCCAGCGGGGTGGCAGGAAGACTCAGCCGGGGCTCTCCACTCCCCAGCCTGCCCGGCCAGGGCAAAGCAGCCAGGCCGGCCAGAGTCCTGGGGCTCGCGGAGGAACGGACATGGCCTCCGCAGCGGCTCGGGGAAGGCCCCAGGGCGCCGGACTGTCTCACGCGCGCGTCCTGCCCCACTCACCTGTGGGACCCATAGCGTCGCCCGCCTCAGAGGTAGAAGCCGCCATTCCGCCACGGCGCCGAAACTTCGTCATCAAGCTGCGCGCAGAGCCACGCCCCGCGGCCGGGCGGGAAAAGTGCCTCTACCTCTCTCGGCAGTTACCTCACATGGCGCCTGCGCAAAGCGAAGGCCTGCCGGGCGAGGAGGGGAAGTGGCGAGGCAGGAATGCGGGGGCAGAGGGTGGTCCGCAGCTGAATGCGCCTCCGTTGTGGTGGCCTCTGGCGCCTCAAGGTAGGGCTCACGCACTTTCTCCCCAGCAAGGAATGCGCGTGCGCGTAAGCAGGGCGGTTGATTAGTGCCCCCCCCCCCCCGCCCCGGAAGAGCGACCCCTAGTGGTGCACCTGCGCGGACCAGAAAATTGCACACTTTCTTGTAAGAGGCATTTATTGAGCGCCCAATGTATGCCTAGCACTGGGCTGGGTGCTGCCACCTAAGCGAGCACGATCAATGCAGTCTATCAGGGAGGCCCTGACCGCCAAGCAGCGGGCCCCTGCAGTCCGCCATGCCACCCCCGACCCCTAGCGCGCCGCTCAGCACACATTGAGCGCCCAATAACTGTTGGACTCCAGTGACGCCGCGGAGGAGGCCCCGTCCCCGGCCTGCCTTCTCGCCGCTCCCGCCGGGGCCGCCTGGGAGGCAGGACGCTGGCACTGCAGGGAGAGCGCGGTGGGCGCAGCCGCTAGGGGGCGTGGCGGGGGCGCACCTTTTCTCGGGCCGCGCGGATGGCGGCGCGGGGCGTAGGGCCTGGGCCGGGGTCGGGGGCTCCCGCAGGGTTGGAGGCGGCCCGGCAGAAGCTGGCGCTGCGGCGGAAGAAGGT
>NW_022325511.1:0-4119 GCF_002776525.5 Piliocolobus tephrosceles | reverse complement strand
ACCTTCTTCCGCCGCAGCGCCAGCTTCTGCCGGGCCGCCTCCAACCCTGCGGGAGCCCCCGACCCCGGCCCAGGCCCTACGCCCCGCGCCGCCATCCGCGCGGCCCGAGAAAAGGTGCGCCCCCGCCACGCCCCCTAGCGGCTGCGCCCACCGCGCTCTCCCTGCAGTGCCAGCGTCCTGCCTCCCAGGCGGCCCCGGCGGGAGCGGCGAGAAGGCAGGCCGGGGACGGGGCCTCCTCCGCGGCGTCACTGGAGTCCAACAGTTATTGGGCGCTCAATGTGTGCTGAGCGGCGCGCTAGGGGTCGGGGGTGGCATGGCGGACTGCAGGGGCCCGCTGCTTGGCGGTCAGGGCCTCCCTGATAGACTGCATTGATCGTGCTCGCTTAGGTGGCAGCACCCAGCCCAGTGCTAGGCATACATTGGGCGCTCAATAAATGCCTCTTACAAGAAAGTGTGCAATTTTCTGGTCCGCGCAGGTGCACCACTAGGGGTCGCTCTTCCGGGGCGGGGGGGGGGGGGCACTAATCAACCGCCCTGCTTACGCGCACGCGCATTCCTTGCTGGGGAGAAAGTGCGTGAGCCCTACCTTGAGGCGCCAGAGGCCACCACAACGGAGGCGCATTCAGCTGCGGACCACCCTCTGCCCCCGCATTCCTGCCTCGCCACTTCCCCTCCTCGCCCGGCAGGCCTTCGCTTTGCGCAGGCGCCATGTGAGGTAACTGCCGAGAGAGGTAGAGGCACTTTTCCCGCCCGGCCGCGGGGCGTGGCTCTGCGCGCAGCTTGATGACGAAGTTTCGGCGCCGTGGCGGAATGGCGGCTTCTACCTCTGAGGCGGGCGACGCTATGGGTCCCACAGGTGAGTGGGGCAGGACGCGCGCGTGAGACAGTCCGGCGCCCTGGGGCCTTCCCCGAGCCGCTGCGGAGGCCATGTCCGTTCCTCCGCGAGCCCCAGGACTCTGGCCGGCCTGGCTGCTTTGCCCTGGCCGGGCAGGCTGGGGAGTGGAGAGCCCCGGCTGAGTCTTCCTGCCACCCCGCTGGGCCATGCCTTTGTGTCACCTTCTCTCGCGGCTCCTGCACTCTGTCCTAGTCCGGTAGGTGTTCGTTGAAAGTTAACTTTCCTTGAAGGAATTGAGGGAAGGAGAGCTTTGTGTTGAAGTTGAGCCTTGGGCTTAACAGGCGGTGTGGGAGGAAGAGTCAGGTGTGGGTCCCAGGTTGACCCTTCCCATGCGTGCTCGACTTCTCCCAGCCTTGGTTTCGGAGGGTCCCGAAGCCCAATTGGCGGGAGAGTTGGGAAGAGGTGGGCGCGTCCTGCTGAGGGAGATCTTGGCCTGACACAATTTGCTTGGAATGATTGGCGTTGCCCAAGGGTTGTCGCTCTCAGGAAAACAAAAAAGATGGGGTCCGAAGCAGCTCCTGGAGTAAATAGGTGTTGGAGAGGCGCGATGAAGCGGACGCCAAGTGCATAGCAGGCAGAGACCTGTGACGGGGAGGGTGGCCATGGCAGGGTCAGAGAACAGGGATGTGAGAGACACCTCTTGGGAATTCCCGGGTTGGAATATCCTCTCTTGGAAATTTCCTAGAAATTCCTCTGGGCCTCGTTCTTTCAGTCGCTGCCCATGAAAGCTTTTTCTGAGCAGAGATGCTCTCCACTTCTTCATCCGCTAGAGCTCCGCGTTTATCCAACAGTCCACAGTTTAATGCTGCTTTGATCATTTTGTAGTAGTGCAGTGTTTTCTTGATCAAGTGCCTTAGGACTGAGGCGTTTTTCTTTAACACTGCAATTGATAGCTAGGTTAAGAATTGAGTCCAGGCTCGGTGGCTCACACCTGTAATCCCAGCACTTTGGGAGACCGACGCGGGTGGATCACGAGGTCAGAAGTTCAAGACCAGCCTGGCCAAGATGGTGAAACCTCGTCTCTACTGAAAAATACAAAAACTAGCCGGGCGTGGTAGCGGGCGCCTGTAATCCCAGCTACTTGGGCGGCTGAGGCAGAGAATTGCTTGAACCTGGGAGGCGGAGGTTGCACTCCAGCCTGGGTGACAGAGTGCAGAGGGAGACTCCATGTCAAAAAAAACAAAAAAAAGAAAAGAAAAAAGGCGGGGCACGGTGGCTCACATCTGTAATCCCAGCACTTTGGGAGGTCGAGGTGGGTGGATCACGAGGTCAGGAGTTCGAGACCAGTCTGGCCAACATAGTGAAACCCCGTCTCGACTAAAAATACAAAAATTAACTGGGTGTGGTGGCATGTGCCTGTAATTCCAGCTACTCTCGAGGCTCAGACAGGAGAATTGCTTGAACCAGGGAGTCGGAGGTTGCACTGAGCCGAGATCACGCCACGGGACTCCAGCTTGGCAATGGAGTGAGACTCCATCTCAAAAAAGAATTGAAAAAGCCTGCACTTTGGGAGGCTGAGGCAGCGGATCACTTGAGGTCAGGAATTTGAGATCAACCTGGCCACCATAGGGAAACCCACCTCTACTAAAAATAGAAAAATTAGTCAGCCTTGGTGGCAGGCCCCTGTAATCCCAGCTACTCGGGAGGCTGAGGCACTAGAACCTTTTGAACTTTGGAGGTGGAGGTTGCAGTGAGATGATGGAGTGAGACTGTCAAAAAAAAAAAAATGAGGCCGGCATAGTGGCTGACGCCTGTAATCCCACCACTTTGGGAGACCGAGGCAGGCAGATCACGAGGTCAGGAGATTGAGACCATCCTGGCTAACACGGTTAAACCCAGTCTCTACTAAAAATACAAAAAAATTAGCTGGGCGTGGTGGCGGGCGCCTGCAGTCCCAGCTACTCAGGAGGCTGAGGCAGGAGAATGGCAAGAACCCGGGAGGCGGAGCTTGCAGTGAGCCGAGATCAGGCCACTGGACTACACAGACTTTCTTCCTCCACAGACTGCCAGGTGCCACCCCAGTGCCTTTACTTGTGCCGTGGTCAGAGCTAGGCCAGGAAAACTGTAACTAGCCCGCCAGTGGGACTTGGCAGACTTCCTGTCTGTGAAGTCTAGGTCTGAGCATTTTTCATGTCTGACCTGAGTGGGCTGAGCGGTGGGCATTTGGAAAGCTGATCTTGGTTTTCTTTCTTTTTTTTTTTTCATTTTTTGAGACAGGGTTTCCCTCTGTCACCCTGTCTAGAGTGCAATGATGCTATCTTGGCTCACTGCAACCTCCGCCTCCTGGACTCAAGCATTTCTCATGCCTCAGCCTCCCGAGTTGCTGGGACTACAAGTACCCACCACCACACCTAGCTAATTTTTGTATTTTTAGTAGAGATGGGGTTTTGCCATGTTGGCCAGACTTGTCTCGAGCTCCTGGCCTCAAGTAATGTGCCCACTGTGGCCTCCCAAAGTGCTGGGATTACAGGCATGAGCCACGGTACCCAGCCTTTGATCCTAGTTTTCTGATGGCTTATTCAAAGGCTCCCTTGGCAGAGCTTGCTCTTAGCCTCCATTCATTGCATAGCGCACAGGTAATATGGAGGGGATTTGCCCCGTCTCAGAGTTTTGTGAGGCGGTCTTTGTATCGGAATCTTGGTTCTGCCACTTAGTAGCTGGGTGGGGGTAAGTGAGTTATCCCATTTCTGCCTCTCCTTCATCATCTGTACTGACCTGCAGTCATAGTACATCTGTACCCATAGGGTTGTTGTGAGGATGGTTTTTCTATTCTTGTATGACGAACTTAGCAGCTTAAACCAGCACCCGTTTATTATCTCATAGTTATGTATGCAGAAGTCACGACAGGCTCAGCTGTGCATTACAAGACTAAAATCAAGGTGTTGGCAGCTTTGCTCTTATCTGGAAACTCTAGGGAAGAAGCTGTTTCCAGGTTTATTTGGGTTGCTGGTAGAATCGAGTTCTTTGCAGTTGTAGAACTAAGGTCTTTGTTTCCTTGCTGGCTGTCAGCTGGGGACTACTCTGTAACTTAAGACTCTAATTGTATGTGCAAAATGCCATCACAGCAGTACCTAGATGAGTATTTGATTGAACAAACGGATCAGGAATCTTGGGCTGCTATCTTTAGAATTTTGCTTACCACTGAGGATTAAATGAGGAGATATAGAGAGAGCACTTAGAGTGAGTCCTGGTATATGACAAATGCTGTACAAGCATTACCAAGA
>NW_022325510.1:0-1582 GCF_002776525.5 Piliocolobus tephrosceles | reverse complement strand
AGGTGATATTTGGGAGCCCATTTGGGCCCATGGTGAAAAAGGAAATAACATCACATAATAACTACAGGGAAGCTTCCTGAGAGATTGCGTTCTGATATGTGACTTCATCATACAGAGTTCCACACGTTGCTTCTTGGCAGAGTTTGCTAAGACTGTTGTCTTGGATTCTGCAAAGTAATATTTGGGAGCTCATTGAGGGCTATGGTGAAAAACGATATATCCTCAGACAGAGAAGTGGCAAGAAGCATTCTGAGAAACTGCATTGCTATGTGTGAGTGCAACTCACAGAGTTACACGTTTCTCTCCAGATATCAGTTTGCTAAGGCAGTTTGCTTGGAATCTGCAATGGGATTCTTCTTAGCGTAATGAAGCTTACGGTGACAAAGCAAGTGTCCTCAGAGGAAAACTGCAAAGAAGCTTTCTTAGAAACTTCTCTCTAATGTGTGCATTCATCTCACAGAGTTACACTTATGTTTCATGGAGCAGGCCACTAACACCGTCTTTGGGGAAACTGTGAAGTTCTACTTTGCAAGGCTTTCAGGCCGACGCTGAAAAAGGAAATATCATCAGTTAAAAACGGGAAAGAAGCTTCCTGAGAAACTTCTTTCTGATCTTTGAATTCATGTCCCAGAGTTACATCTTTGTCCTCAGGAAGTAGTTTGCTAACACTCTTTTCCTAGAATCTGCAAGGTGATATTTGGGAGCCAATTGGGGGCCATGGTGAAAAAGGAAATATCATCACATAATAACTAGAGGGAAGCTTCCTGAGAGATTGCGTTCTGATATGTGACTTCATCACACAGAGTTCCACACATTGCTTCTTGGCAGAGTTTGCTAAGACTGTTGTCTTGGATTCTGCGAAGTGATATTTGGGAGCTCATTGAGGGCTATGGTGAAAAAGGATATATCCTCAGACAGAGAGTGGCAAGAAGCATTCTGACAAACTGCATTGCTATGTGTGAGTGCAACTCACAGAGTTACACGTTTCTCTCCAGCTATCAGTTTGCTAAGGCAGTTTGCTTGGAATCAGCAATGGGATTCTTCTTAGCATAATGAAGCTTACGGTGACAAAGCAAGTGTCCTCAGAGGAAAACTGCAAAGATGCTTTCTTACAAACTTCTCTCTTATGTGTGAATTCATCTCACAGAGTTACACTTATGTTTCATGGAGCAGGCCACTAACATTGTCTTTGGAGAAACTGAGAATTCTACTTTGCAAGGCTTTCAGGCCGACGCTGAAAAAGGAAATACCATCAGTTAAAAACGGGAAAGAAGCGTCCTGAGAAACTTCTTTGTGATCTGTGAATTCTTCTCCCAGAGTTACGCCTTTGTCCTCAGGAAGCAGTTTGCTAACACTCTTTTCCTAGAATCTGTAAGGAGATATTTGGGAGCCCATTGTGGCCCATGGAGAAAAAGGAATTATCATCACATAATAACTAGAGGGAAGCTTTCTGAGAGATTGCGTTCTGATATGTGACTTCATCACACAGAGTTCCACACATTGCTTCTTGGCAGAGTTTGCTAAGACTGTTGTCTTGGATTCTGCAAAGTGATATTTGGGAGCTCATTGAGGGCTATGGTGA
>NW_022325509.1:0-1206 GCF_002776525.5 Piliocolobus tephrosceles | reverse complement strand
TCCCCCTGGTACTCAATTTCAAACCTTCGCAGCCCATTGATGATCTAGAAAGCCAGGCCATAGGGACGGGTCAGAAAACACAGCCCCACATACAACTCAGAGGAGCCTGATGGCCTCTGCCCACGAGGGAGGTGGGAGGTAGGGATGGGTCAGGGCCCAGCCCATGCTCCTCTGAGACACAGGCCTCTCACCTGGTACCGCCCCAGGGGCGTGAGGATGAGTCCGTCCTCACCCACAATGCAGTCGGGGAGCTGCTTTTTTCCATTCTCATCCTGGGGGGTGCCCAAGGCGAGCGTGAACTGCCTGAGCTGTGCTTCGCTGAGCTGCCAGAGAGAAGTGCCTCTGCCCTCAGCGTCAAGATGAAGGGAGGGGACCAGTCTTCACCCCACCAGCCTACAATAGCACCAACATGGGGACCCAGATATGACGCTCGAGGTGTGGGCCTGCCGCCCACAACACTGGGTCCGTATGTGTGGGGCCTGGGACTGGTATGTGGCTGAGCACAGGCTGGGTGGAGTGGATCTTTCGGGGAAGGGGACCCTGATGGCCGTGGGGCAGGTCCCATAGGTCGTACCCGGAATATCTGGCGCAGGTACTCCAGGGCCTTCTCTAGATATTCATCTGTCTTCCGGACGCTGTCTTGCCCCATCTCGTCCAGGTCGTTGGCTGGGTAGGAGCCGCTGGTGTCCATGGAGCTAAAGCCCAGCCATGAGAGGAATGAGTGGCCAGCCGGGCTCTCCGCACACTGGTCTGAGATGGACTTGGCTGTGTGTTTGGCCTGTGTGATGAGCTGAGCGAGGCGTAGGACCTGCAAGGGAGGTGCGGGCAGGTCACCAGGTCACCAGTAGTACAGGCCTGTGCTGCCACCCAGGCAGGCTGGCCGGGGGCCCCAAGAGCAATGCACAGCCAGACTGCTGAGTGTCGGGAGGAGCAGCTTCCACCGGAGGACTTTTAAAGACTAAAGGATGATCATCTAAATTTGAAATTTCCCAACAAACGCTGCCTTCGTTATCAGGAAAAATTGAGACTTTACTAAAACGGGGGAAGGAGATACGGCGATAAATCGACACCCAGCCTCCCTCCTTCCTGCCGGATCACAGCACTTCCCCGGCTCTGCTCAGCCACACGGCTCCAGGGGCCCTGAGGACAGGCACCGCCGGCCCACTCACCAGGGTGCGGGCTTCGGGCCCAAACATCGGGGTGTAC
>NW_022325508.1:0-1356 GCF_002776525.5 Piliocolobus tephrosceles | reverse complement strand
GATCTCTTGAGCCTGAGAGTTGGAGACCAGCCTGGGCAATATAGCCAGACCCTGTCTCCACAAAAAACTAAAAACTTTGCCTGCATGGTGGGTGGTGCGCGCCTGCAGTCCCAGCTACTCAGAAGGCTGAGACTGCAGTGAGCCATGATTGCACCACTGCACTCCAGCTTGGGCAACAGAGAGACCCTGTCTCAAAAAAAGAAGGAAAATGATATAGGAAATTTGGATCTAAAGAAAGGGAAGTGCATTAGAGAAGAAAGAAATGAAGATAAAACATAATCTTGTATTGTTCTTATTTTTAACAGATTCTTACTTGCAGCCTGGAACTCCTGGACTCAAGCCATCCTCCTGCCTCAGCTTCCCTAGTAACTGGGATTACAGGCACACAACCCCATGCCTGGCTAATTTTTTTTTTTTTTTTTTTTGTCTTGCTATGTTGCCCAGACTGGTCTCAAACTCCTGGGCTGAGGCAGTCCTCCTGCCTCAGCCTCCCAAAGTGTTGAAATTACAGGTATGAGCCACTGTGCCTGGTGTATGGTTGCTTTTGAATGTCCTAGTCCTAAACATCTGGTTCCGAAGGAGAAAAGAAAAATGAAGGCAGGAGGAGGTGCTGATCCATAAAAACCTCCTGGAAGGTGTGTCCCCAGGGAGGGGGTGAGGGTTAGGAGGGAGGTTGCAAACATAGCCGTGGAGATTGCAGCAGTGGTTGCCTACCTCTTTGTCTGCATTTTCACAATCAACAGCAACCATCATCAATCAGAGCACAGATCCCCAGGATTTGGAGGATGGGACTCTTATTGCCCGCTCTGGTTCCTGCAAGCTATAGGGAAGCTGCTCCAGAAATGCATGCATCGCTGCTTCACCACCAACTTAAATGCTAATTTCTTCTGAAAACACCCTTCCAGACCTGCCAGGAAATACTGTGTAACCAGATATGTGTGCATCCAGTGGCCCAGACAAGTTGACATACAGAATTAACCATCACAAGTCCACCCCTTGTCAACCTGGCACCCATACACATCTCCTTAAACCCTACTTACTCTCCAAATAAACACAGTAACCAAGTGTTACTGTGTTAGCAGTGGAAGGTGTTCGAGTTAATAACGTCAGCAGTGGAAGGTGTCCAAGTTAGTGGCAGTGAATCCGATGGGTCTTTAGCAACGACAGTTCTTGGCTCCTCAGAAGAAGGAATTCGACTGAGGGGCATAAGGCAGAAAAAGAGACCAAAGCAAGTTTCAGAGCAGGAGTGGAAATGTATTTTAAAAGGCTTTAAAACAGCAAAGAAAGGAAAGTACACTTGGAAGAGACCTAAGTGGGCACATGAAGGTCAAGTGTGGTGTTTAACCTTGATCCTAG
>NW_022325507.1:0-1206 GCF_002776525.5 Piliocolobus tephrosceles | reverse complement strand
GTACACCCCGATGTTTGGGCCCGAAGCCCGCACCCTGGTGAGTGGGCCGGCGGTGCCTGTCCTCAGGGCCCCTGGAGCCGTGTGGCTGAGCAGAGCCGGGGAAGTGCTGTGATCCGGCAGGAAGGAGGGAGGCTGGGTGTCGATTTATCGCCGTATCTCCTTCCCCCGTTTTAGTAAAGTCTCAATTTTTCCTGATAACGAAGGCAGCGTTTGTTGGGAAATTTCAAATTTAGATGATCATCCTTTAGTCTTTAAAAGTCCTCCGGTGGAAGCTGCTCCTCCCGACACTCAGCAGTCTGGCTGTGCATTGCTCTTGGGGCCCCCGGCCAGCCTGCCTGGGTGGCAGCACAGGCCTGTACTACTGGTGACCTGGTGACCTGCCCGCACCTCCCTTGCAGGTCCTACGCCTCGCTCAGCTCATCACACAGGCCAAACACACAGCCAAGTCCATCTCAGACCAGTGTGCGGAGAGCCCGGCTGGCCACTCATTCCTCTCATGGCTGGGCTTTAGCTCCATGGACACCAGCGGCTCCTACCCAGCCAACGACCTGGACGAGATGGGGCAAGACAGCGTCCGGAAGACAGATGAATATCTAGAGAAGGCCCTGGAGTACCTGCGCCAGATATTCCGGGTACGACCTATGGGACCTGCCCCACGGCCATCAGGGTCCCCTTCCCCGAAAGATCCACTCCACCCAGCCTGTGCTCAGCCACATACCAGTCCCAGGCCCCACACATACGGACCCAGTGTTGTGGGCGGCAGGCCCACACCTCGAGCGTCATATCTGGGTCCCCATGTTGGTGCTATTGTAGGCTGGTGGGGTGAAGACTGGTCCCCTCCCTTCATCTTGACGCTGAGGGCAGAGGCACTTCTCTCTGGCAGCTCAGCGAAGCACAGCTCAGGCAGTTCACGCTCGCCTTGGGCACCCCCCAGGATGAGAATGGAAAAAAGCAGCTCCCCGACTGCATTGTGGGTGAGGACGGACTCATCCTCACGCCCCTGGGGCGGTACCAGGTGAGAGGCCTGTGTCTCAGAGGAGCATGGGCTGGGCCCTGACCCATCCCTACCTCCCACCTCCCTCGTGGGCAGAGGCCATCAGGCTCCTCTGAGTTGTATGTGGGGCTGTGTTTTCTGACCCGTCCCTATGGCCTGGCTTTCTAGATCATCAATGGGCTGCGAAGGTTTGAAATTGAGTACCAGGGGGA
>NW_022325506.1:0-1356 GCF_002776525.5 Piliocolobus tephrosceles | reverse complement strand
CTAGGATCAAGGTTAAACACCACACTTGACCTTCATGTGCCCACTTAGGTCTCTTCCAAGTGTACTTTCCTTTCTTTGCTGTTTTAAAGCCTTTTAAAATACATTTCCACTCCTGCTCTGAAACTTGCTTTGGTCTCTTTTTCTGCCTTATGCCCCTCAGTCGAATTCCTTCTTCTGAGGAGCCAAGAACTGTCGTTGCTAAAGACCCATCGGATTCACTGCCACTAACTTGGACACCTTCCACTGCTGACGTTATTAACTCGAACACCTTCCACTGCTAACACAGTAACACTTGGTTACTGTGTTTATTTGGAGAGTAAGTAGGGTTTAAGGAGATGTGTATGGGTGCCAGGTTGACAAGGGGTGGACTTGTGATGGTTAATTCTGTATGTCAACTTGTCTGGGCCACTGGATGCACACATATCTGGTTACACAGTATTTCCTGGCAGGTCTGGAAGGGTGTTTTCAGAAGAAATTAGCATTTAAGTTGGTGGTGAAGCAGCGATGCATGCATTTCTGGAGCAGCTTCCCTATAGCTTGCAGGAACCAGAGCGGGCAATAAGAGTCCCATCCTCCAAATCCTGGGGATCTGTGCTCTGATTGATGATGGTTGCTGTTGATTGTGAAAATGCAGACAAAGAGGTAGGCAACCACTGCTGCAATCTCCACGGCTATGTTTGCAACCTCCCTCCTAACCCTCACCCCCTCCCTGGGGACACACCTTCCAGGAGGTTTTTATGGATCAGCACCTCCTCCTGCCTTCATTTTTCTTTTCTCCTTCGGAACCAGATGTTTAGGACTAGGACATTCAAAAGCAACCATACACCAGGCACAGTGGCTCATACCTGTAATTTCAACACTTTGGGAGGCTGAGGCAGGAGGACTGCCTCAGCCCAGGAGTTTGAGACCAGTCTGGGCAACATAGCAAGACAAAAAAAAAAAAAAAAAAAATTAGCCAGGCATGGGGTTGTGTGCCTGTAATCCCAGTTACTAGGGAAGCTGAGGCAGGAGGATGGCTTGAGTCCAGGAGTTCCAGGCTGCAAGTAAGAATCTGTTAAAAATAAGAACAATACAAGATTATGTTTTATCTTCATTTCTTTCTTCTCTAATGCACTTCCCTTTCTTTAGATCCAAATTTCCTATATCATTTTCCTTCTTTTTTTGAGACAGGGTCTCTCTGTTGCCCAAGCTGGAGTGCAGTGGTGCAATCATGGCTCACTGCAGTCTCAGCCTTCTGAGTAGCTGGGACTGCAGGCGCGCACCACCCACCATGCAGGCAAAGTTTTTAGTTTTTTGTGGAGACAGGGTCTGGCTATATTGCCCAGGCTGGTCTCCAACTCTCAGGCTCAAGAGATC
>NW_022325505.1:0-1524 GCF_002776525.5 Piliocolobus tephrosceles | reverse complement strand
TGTGAATATCTTTTGTGAATAATACTCATATAAAATATTATACATCTTAGTTTTAAGATTGTGGTTTCTGATCTTTGGGGTGGCAGGTACACTGCTTGCTAAAATGAATCATCTCGGTGTCTTTGATTTTCCTTCTCTCCCTTAGGCTCTTGCTTTTGGAAGTAGGGCCTGGATCTCCCTCCTGTTTGCTTGGGGGTAAACACATGGTATCACGGGGTTATGAACACATGTTGCCTGCGCCAGATGGCGACACTGGCTCCAGTTTTGAAAATAAAGGTAATGTAAGAGTTTTTGCCCTCTGATTAATACTAAGATGTAAATAAAGTGGGTTTAGATCATTGTAGCAAATGATTTAGATACAACTCCGTATGTTCCTTTTAATTAAGAGCTCAAGATTTCTATACAGTATGTGTATTGTGGGCTTTATCAGTAAAAGTATAAAAGCTGATACTGGGTGAGGTAAGAAAATAGATAGGTTTTACTATCACCAGGAAAAGGTATCATCCATACACTCTTGCCAAGGAGACATAAATTACTTAAACTGACTTCTGGATATTTGAGTTTGAGTATGATAGTGTTAAGTTGAATTTTTTTGTTTGCTAATAGAATGTCAGGTTTTACTGCTTGATAATATTTCTTTTAGTAATTGATTGTGTGTGTTAATGAACCTTCCTGTCAAAAGCAAAAAACTGAAGAGGTTCAAGGGAGCATGAATTATTAACATCTCCTTTAAACAAATAGGCTAGATTTTTTAGAAGTTTTCTTTTTGAGACAGTATTACTCTGCTGCCCAGGCTGAAGTGCAGTGGCAACACCTCTGCTAACTGCAACCTCCGCCTCCCAGTTTCAAGTGATTCTCCTGCCTCAGCCTCCTGAGTAGCTGGGATTACAGGTGCGTGCCACCACGCCCAGCTGATTATTGTATTTTTAGTGGAGATGGGGTTTCACCATGTTTACCAGGCTGGTCTCAAACTCCTTACCACAGGTGATCCGCCCTTCTCGGCTTCTCAAAGTGCTGGGATTACAGGCATGAGCCACCGCGCTGGCCCGTCACCTTCTTACTTGGAGTCTTGTGTGAAACACACCACGGAGTTCACATTTACTTACAGCTGGAGGAAGCTGCCCACCTTGTGTGATAAGGTTGGAGCCTGTCTGCCACACCTCCCTGTGTGTCTCCACATGTCCTCAGGCCTGCTGGGGGGCTCTCTTGCCCTGGTGTCTCATGCAGAGGAAGGACGTGGCATATGTGGAGAGCCAGCCTGGCGGCGTGCATAGTGACTGCCCAGCCAGTGGAAGCTGCTGCTTTTGCCTCTTCGGACCGTCCCTCCCCTGTCCAGGACCTCACTTCATCGAAACACCGTAGGTTGAGCCCAGTAGGAAAATGAGAACTGCTCTTTTCCTTTCTTTCTTTCTTTTTCTTTATTTTTTTATACAGAGTCTCACTCTGTTGCCCAGGCTGGAGTACAGTGGTGTGATCTCGGCTCACTGCAATCTCCACCTCCAGGGCTCAAGAGATTCTCCTGCC
>NW_022325504.1:0-1524 GCF_002776525.5 Piliocolobus tephrosceles | reverse complement strand
GGCAGGAGAATCTCTTGAGCCCTGGAGGTGGAGATTGCAGTGAGCCGAGATCACACCACTGTACTCCAGCCTGGGCAACAGAGTGAGACTCTGTATAAAAAAATAAAGAAAAAGAAAGAAAGAAAGGAAAAGAGCAGTTCTCATTTTCCTACTGGGCTCAACCTACGGTGTTTCGATGAAGTGAGGTCCTGGACAGGGGAGGGACGGTCCGAAGAGGCAAAAGCAGCAGCTTCCACTGGCTGGGCAGTCACTACGCACACCGCCAGGCTGGCTCTCCACATACACCACGTCCTTCCTCTGCGTGAGACACCAGGGCAAGGGAGCCCCCCAGCAGGCCTGAGGACATGTGGAGACACACAGGGAGGTGTGGCAGACAGGCTCCAACCTTATCACACAAGGTGGGCAGCTTCCTCCAGCTGTAAGTAAATGTGAACTCCGTGGTGTGTTTCACACAAGACTCCAAGTAAGAAGGTGACGGGCCAGCGCGGTGGCTCATGCCTGTAATCCCAGCACTTTGAGAAGCCGAGAAGGGCGGATCACCTGTGGTAAGGAGTTTGAGACCAGCCTGGTAAACATGGTGAAACCCCATCTCCACTAAAAATACAATAATCAGCTGGGCGTGGTGGCACGCACCTGTAATCCCAGCTACTCAGGAGGCTGAGGCAGGAGAATCACTTGAAACTGGGAGGCGGAGGTTGCAGTTAGCAGAGGTGTTGCCACTGCACTTCAGCCTGGGCAGCAGAGTAATACTGTCTCAAAAAGAAAACTTCTAAAAAATCTAGCCTATTTGTTTAAAGGAGATGTTAATAATTCATGCTCCCTTGAACCTCTTCAGTTTTTTGCTTTTGACAGGAAGGTTCATTAACACACACAATCAATTACTAAAAGAAATATTATCAAGCAGTAAAACCTGACATTCTATTAGCAAACAAAAAAATTCAACTTAACACTATCATACTCAAACTCAAATATCCAGAAGTCAGTTTAAGTAATTTATGTCTCCTTGGCAAGAGTGTATGGATGATACCTTTTCCTGGTGATAGTAAAACCTATCTATTTTCTTACCTCACCCAGTATCAGCTTTTATACTTTTACTGATAAAGCCCACAATACACATACTGTATAGAAATCTTGAGCTCTTAATTAAAAGGAACATACGGAGTTGTATCTAAATCATTTGCTACAATGATCTAAACCCACTTTATTTACATCTTAGTATTAATCAGAGGGCAAAAACTCTTACATTACCTTTATTTTCAAAACTGGAGCCAGTGTCGCCATCTGGCGCAGGCAACATGTGTTCATAACCCCGTGATACCATGTGTTTACCCCCAAGCAAACAGGAGGGAGATCCAGGCCCTACTTCCAAAAGCAAGAGCCTAAGGGAGAGAAGGAAAATCAAAGACACCGAGATGATTCATTTTAGCAAGCAGTGTACCTGCCACCCCAAAGATCAGAAACCACAATCTTAAAACTAAGATGTATAATATTTTATATGAGTATTATTCACAAAAGATATTCACA
>NW_022325503.1:0-1674 GCF_002776525.5 Piliocolobus tephrosceles | reverse complement strand
GGGGCAAAGTCTACTGTGCCTCTGAGAGAGGAAAGAATAGGAAGCCAGAGGCCCAGGCCTGTGGACACTGCAGGGAGGGGCCGACAGGGTGCCCAGCAGTTGTTCCTGCAGCCCCCGTGTGCTCAGGGACTCTGTACAGGTGAACCTCCTGGAGACTGAGCCCAGGTGCCAGAAGACTCAGAAGGACAGGTTTATTCAGATCCATGGTTGAGTTACAAGCTTGATTTTTGGTCACAGGCCCTAAAATGCCATTATTCTGTTTACATCAAAATACAAAGCCCAACATTTACAATTTGAAAAACATGAAAGCAAACCCCTAAACCCCCACACCAAAAACAAAGGCTTGGTTTGGAAATCACCACTGAGATGCTGTTGTCCCTGGTGTGTCATCTGTGGGGTGAAGGAAGGTGAAGACCCCCTGCTGGTTTCTGTCAGAGAATCTGCAGTTGTCGTCCATTTTGAATACTTAAGTACCATCAAACGGTTGCCATGTCTTTGAGCACTTGATGTTAGTGAAGCGACAATGCTTCTGACCATCTTTGGCTGCAGAGCAGAAACCGGCAGAATCTGACCCCATGGACCCAGCAGTGTCTGCAACACCTGAGGACCGGCACCCATCTGTGACAAGGCACAGGGGTCCATGATGTTGGCCACTGCTCTGGGCGATGTGCTCGATGGCTTGGGGTCTGCGGTGAAGCACCTCGGCTCTGGGAGGGTCTTAGGCTCCTGAAACATGGAATTCTATGGCCCAGTCTTAGCAGAGCTGGGAGAACATGAAGAATGCCCCTCACAGTGAAGAATCAGAGGACAGCCACTCTCAATAGTTTTCTCACGACTCTAGAAACTTTGATTCTTCCCTGGAGTGGAGGCTGAGCCACCGTCCTGGTCCCACACAGGGAGAGGAGGCGCCACAACCCGCTCTGCCCACCTCAAGGCCAGCCAGTCGGGAGGCCAGGCCAGGTGGCTGTTGGCAGGCTGGCTCCCAAGCTTAGCGGCAGAGTACCCAAATGGGCGCTGGAAAAAGGCCCCGAGAGCTGGCTGGGCCATGAGTCCTTGGTGGAGGGAGGGAGGGAGGGGCCGGCGCTGAGCTCTGCGCTGTCACAGAGCATGGTTGTTGAGCCCTGGTAGCCACTCCTTTGCTGGGCCCCGCCTGCCTTCCCTTCTTGGTTGCGTTTCCTCCAGATGCCTCTGCGGCTGCAGGAACCCTGCTCCAGAAGCCCGAGGATGACCGTGTTCCCTCCTGGAGGGGCTTCCCAGGTCCTCTCAGGCCCAAGGGTGGCGCTGCGTGGCAAATCCCCCCAGCCTGCTCTGAAGGCAGCTGACACCCTCAGGGCTGGTGCAGCTTCCCCCGCTCGGTCAGCAGGGTCATGGCAGAGGCGTAGAGGACGTAGCCCAGGGTGAACAGCAGCGTGCATGGGAGGGGCCCGACGCAGAACAGAGAGGCCATGAAGAAGGCCAGCAGCAGCGAGACCAGCGTTCGGTAACTGCCCAGGAAGCGCAGGCTGAGCCTGGGGCCATGGATGTGGCCGGCCACCTGCCTCCGCACCACGGGGCTCAGCAGGTGCCTGCTAGCCAGCCCGGGTTCTGTGAGGTGGTAGCGACAGAAGCTGCCGAGGAAGTCGTCCCGGGAACACAGAGCCGCCATCTGTCCTGCAAACTGAAGCACAGACAGAG
>NW_022325502.1:0-1674 GCF_002776525.5 Piliocolobus tephrosceles | reverse complement strand
CTCTGTCTGTGCTTCAGTTTGCAGGACAGATGGCGGCTCTGTGTTCCCGGGACGACTTCCTCGGCAGCTTCTGTCGCTACCACCTCACAGAACCCGGGCTGGCTAGCAGGCACCTGCTGAGCCCCGTGGTGCGGAGGCAGGTGGCCGGCCACATCCATGGCCCCAGGCTCAGCCTGCGCTTCCTGGGCAGTTACCGAACGCTGGTCTCGCTGCTGCTGGCCTTCTTCATGGCCTCTCTGTTCTGCGTCGGGCCCCTCCCATGCACGCTGCTGTTCACCCTGGGCTACGTCCTCTACGCCTCTGCCATGACCCTGCTGACCGAGCGGGGGAAGCTGCACCAGCCCTGAGGGTGTCAGCTGCCTTCAGAGCAGGCTGGGGGGATTTGCCACGCAGCGCCACCCTTGGGCCTGAGAGGACCTGGGAAGCCCCTCCAGGAGGGAACACGGTCATCCTCGGGCTTCTGGAGCAGGGTTCCTGCAGCCGCAGAGGCATCTGGAGGAAACGCAACCAAGAAGGGAAGGCAGGCGGGGCCCAGCAAAGGAGTGGCTACCAGGGCTCAACAACCATGCTCTGTGACAGCGCAGAGCTCAGCGCCGGCCCCTCCCTCCCTCCCTCCACCAAGGACTCATGGCCCAGCCAGCTCTCGGGGCCTTTTTCCAGCGCCCATTTGGGTACTCTGCCGCTAAGCTTGGGAGCCAGCCTGCCAACAGCCACCTGGCCTGGCCTCCCGACTGGCTGGCCTTGAGGTGGGCAGAGCGGGTTGTGGCGCCTCCTCTCCCTGTGTGGGACCAGGACGGTGGCTCAGCCTCCACTCCAGGGAAGAATCAAAGTTTCTAGAGTCGTGAGAAAACTATTGAGAGTGGCTGTCCTCTGATTCTTCACTGTGAGGGGCATTCTTCATGTTCTCCCAGCTCTGCTAAGACTGGGCCATAGAATTCCATGTTTCAGGAGCCTAAGACCCTCCCAGAGCCGAGGTGCTTCACCGCAGACCCCAAGCCATCGAGCACATCGCCCAGAGCAGTGGCCAACATCATGGACCCCTGTGCCTTGTCACAGATGGGTGCCGGTCCTCAGGTGTTGCAGACACTGCTGGGTCCATGGGGTCAGATTCTGCCGGTTTCTGCTCTGCAGCCAAAGATGGTCAGAAGCATTGTCGCTTCACTAACATCAAGTGCTCAAAGACATGGCAACCGTTTGATGGTACTTAAGTATTCAAAATGGACGACAACTGCAGATTCTCTGACAGAAACCAGCAGGGGGTCTTCACCTTCCTTCACCCCACAGATGACACACCAGGGACAACAGCATCTCAGTGGTGATTTCCAAACCAAGCCTTTGTTTTTGGTGTGGGGGTTTAGGGGTTTGCTTTCATGTTTTTCAAATTGTAAATGTTGGGCTTTGTATTTTGATGTAAACAGAATAATGGCATTTTAGGGCCTGTGACCAAAAATCAAGCTTGTAACTCAACCATGGATCTGAATAAACCTGTCCTTCTGAGTCTTCTGGCACCTGGGCTCAGTCTCCAGGAGGTTCACCTGTACAGAGTCCCTGAGCACACGGGGGCTGCAGGAACAACTGCTGGGCACCCTGTCGGCCCCTCCCTGCAGTGTCCACAGGCCTGGGCCTCTGGCTTCCTATTCTTTCCTCTCTCAGAGGCACAGTAGACTTTGCCCC
>NW_022325501.1:0-1674 GCF_002776525.5 Piliocolobus tephrosceles | reverse complement strand
GGGGCAAAGTCTACTGTGCCTCTGAGAGAGGAAAGAATAGGAAGCCAGAGGCCCAGGCCTGTGGACACTGCAGGGAGGGGCCGACAGGGTGCCCAGCAGTTGTTCCTGCAGCCCCCGTGTGCTCAGGGACTCTGTACAGGTGAACCTCCTGGAGACTGAGCCCAGGTGCCAGAAGACTCAGAAGGACAGGTTTATTCAGATCCATGGTTGAGTTACAAGCTTGATTTTTGGTCACAGGCCCTAAAATGCCATTATTCTGTTTACATCAAAATACAAAGCCCAACATTTACAATTTGAAAAACATGAAAGCAAACCCCTAAACCCCCACACCAAAAACAAAGGCTTGGTTTGGAAATCACCACTGAGATGCTGTTGTCCCTGGTGTGTCATCTGTGGGGTGAAGGAAGGTGAAGACCCCCTGCTGGTTTCTGTCAGAGAATCTGCAGTTGTCGTCCATTTTGAATACTTAAGTACCATCAAACGGTTGCCATGTCTTTGAGCACTTGATGTTAGTGAAGCGACAATGCTTCTGACCATCTTTGGCTGCAGAGCAGAAACCGGCAGAATCTGACCCCATGGACCCAGCAGTGTCTGCAACACCTGAGGACCGGCACCCATCTGTGACAAGGCACAGGGGTCCATGATGTTGGCCACTGCTCTGGGCGATGTGCTCGATGGCTTGGGGTCTGCGGTGAAGCACCTCGGCTCTGGGAGGGTCTTAGGCTCCTGAAACATGGAATTCTATGGCCCAGTCTTAGCAGAGCTGGGAGAACATGAAGAATGCCCCTCACAGTGAAGAATCAGAGGACAGCCACTCTCAATAGTTTTCTCACGACTCTAGAAACTTTGATTCTTCCCTGGAGTGGAGGCTGAGCCACCGTCCTGGTCCCACACAGGGAGAGGAGGCGCCACAACCCGCTCTGCCCACCTCAAGGCCAGCCAGTCGGGAGGCCAGGCCAGGTGGCTGTTGGCAGGCTGGCTCCCAAGCTTAGCGGCAGAGTACCCAAATGGGCGCTGGAAAAAGGCCCCGAGAGCTGGCTGGGCCATGAGTCCTTGGTGGAGGGAGGGAGGGAGGGGCCGGCGCTGAGCTCTGCGCTGTCACAGAGCATGGTTGTTGAGCCCTGGTAGCCACTCCTTTGCTGGGCCCCGCCTGCCTTCCCTTCTTGGTTGCGTTTCCTCCAGATGCCTCTGCGGCTGCAGGAACCCTGCTCCAGAAGCCCGAGGATGACCGTGTTCCCTCCTGGAGGGGCTTCCCAGGTCCTCTCAGGCCCAAGGGTGGGGCTGCGTGGCAAATCCCCCCAGCCTGCTCTGAAGGCAGCTGACACCCTTAGGGCTGGTGCAGCTTCCCCCGCTCGGTCAGCAGGGTCATGGCAGAGGCGTAGAGGATGTAGCCCAGGGTGAGCAGCAGCGTGCATGGGAGGGGCCCGACGCAGAACAGAGAGGCCACAAAGAAGGTCAGCAGCAGCGAGACCAGCGTCCGGTAACTGCCCAGGAAGCGCAGGCTGAGCCTGGGGCCACGGGTGTGGCTGGCCACCTGCCTCCGCACCACAGGGCTCAGCAGGTGCCTGCTAGCCAGCCCGGGTTCTGTGAGGTGGTAGCGACAGAAGCTGCCGAGGAAGTCGTCCCGGGAACACAGAGCCGCCATCTGTCCTGCAAACTGAAGCACAGACAGAG
>NW_022325500.1:0-1674 GCF_002776525.5 Piliocolobus tephrosceles | reverse complement strand
CTCTGTCTGTGCTTCAGTTTGCAGGACAGATGGCGGCTCTGTGTTCCCGGGACGACTTCCTCGGCAGCTTCTGTCGCTACCACCTCACAGAACCCGGGCTGGCTAGCAGGCACCTGCTGAGCCCTGTGGTGCGGAGGCAGGTGGCCAGCCACACCCGTGGCCCCAGGCTCAGCCTGCGCTTCCTGGGCAGTTACCGGACGCTGGTCTCGCTGCTGCTGACCTTCTTTGTGGCCTCTCTGTTCTGCGTCGGGCCCCTCCCATGCACGCTGCTGCTCACCCTGGGCTACATCCTCTACGCCTCTGCCATGACCCTGCTGACCGAGCGGGGGAAGCTGCACCAGCCCTAAGGGTGTCAGCTGCCTTCAGAGCAGGCTGGGGGGATTTGCCACGCAGCCCCACCCTTGGGCCTGAGAGGACCTGGGAAGCCCCTCCAGGAGGGAACACGGTCATCCTCGGGCTTCTGGAGCAGGGTTCCTGCAGCCGCAGAGGCATCTGGAGGAAACGCAACCAAGAAGGGAAGGCAGGCGGGGCCCAGCAAAGGAGTGGCTACCAGGGCTCAACAACCATGCTCTGTGACAGCGCAGAGCTCAGCGCCGGCCCCTCCCTCCCTCCCTCCACCAAGGACTCATGGCCCAGCCAGCTCTCGGGGCCTTTTTCCAGCGCCCATTTGGGTACTCTGCCGCTAAGCTTGGGAGCCAGCCTGCCAACAGCCACCTGGCCTGGCCTCCCGACTGGCTGGCCTTGAGGTGGGCAGAGCGGGTTGTGGCGCCTCCTCTCCCTGTGTGGGACCAGGACGGTGGCTCAGCCTCCACTCCAGGGAAGAATCAAAGTTTCTAGAGTCGTGAGAAAACTATTGAGAGTGGCTGTCCTCTGATTCTTCACTGTGAGGGGCATTCTTCATGTTCTCCCAGCTCTGCTAAGACTGGGCCATAGAATTCCATGTTTCAGGAGCCTAAGACCCTCCCAGAGCCGAGGTGCTTCACCGCAGACCCCAAGCCATCGAGCACATCGCCCAGAGCAGTGGCCAACATCATGGACCCCTGTGCCTTGTCACAGATGGGTGCCGGTCCTCAGGTGTTGCAGACACTGCTGGGTCCATGGGGTCAGATTCTGCCGGTTTCTGCTCTGCAGCCAAAGATGGTCAGAAGCATTGTCGCTTCACTAACATCAAGTGCTCAAAGACATGGCAACCGTTTGATGGTACTTAAGTATTCAAAATGGACGACAACTGCAGATTCTCTGACAGAAACCAGCAGGGGGTCTTCACCTTCCTTCACCCCACAGATGACACACCAGGGACAACAGCATCTCAGTGGTGATTTCCAAACCAAGCCTTTGTTTTTGGTGTGGGGGTTTAGGGGTTTGCTTTCATGTTTTTCAAATTGTAAATGTTGGGCTTTGTATTTTGATGTAAACAGAATAATGGCATTTTAGGGCCTGTGACCAAAAATCAAGCTTGTAACTCAACCATGGATCTGAATAAACCTGTCCTTCTGAGTCTTCTGGCACCTGGGCTCAGTCTCCAGGAGGTTCACCTGTACAGAGTCCCTGAGCACACGGGGGCTGCAGGAACAACTGCTGGGCACCCTGTCGGCCCCTCCCTGCAGTGTCCACAGGCCTGGGCCTCTGGCTTCCTATTCTTTCCTCTCTCAGAGGCACAGTAGACTTTGCCCC
>NW_022325498.1:0-1279 GCF_002776525.5 Piliocolobus tephrosceles | reverse complement strand
CCCACCTGTTCCCAACTCTCCCGCCACGTGGGCTTCCGGACCCTCCGAAACCAAGGCTGGGAGAAGTCGAGCACACCTGGGAAGGGTCGAGCTGGGACCCACGCCTGGCTCTTCCTCCCACACCGCCTGTGAAGCCCAAGGCTCAACTTCAACACAAAGCTCTCCTTCCCTCAACTCCTTCAAGGAAAGTTAACTTTCAATGAACACTTACCGGACTAGGACAGAGTGCAGGAGCCGCGAGGGAAGGTGACACAAAGGCATGGCCCAGCGGGGTGGCAGGAAGACTCAGCCGGGGCTCTCCACTCCCCAGCCTGCCCGGCCAGGGCAAAGCAGCCAGGCCGGCCAGAGTCCTGGGGCTCGCGGAGGAACGGACACGGCCTCCGCAGCGGCTCGGGGAAGGCCTCAGGGCGCCGGACTGTCTCACGCGCGCGTCCCGCCCCACTTACCTGTGGGACCCATAACGTCGCCCGCCGCGGAGGTAGGAGCCGCCATTCCGCCACGGCGCCGAAACTTCTTCATCAAGCTGCGCGCAGAGCCACGCCCCGCGGCCGGGCCGGAAAAGTGCCTCTACCTCTCTCGGCCGTTACCTCACACGGCGCGTGCGCAAAGCGAAGGCCTGCCGGGCGAGCAGGGGAAGTGGCGAGGCTGGAGTGCGGGGGGAGGGGGTGGTCCGCAGCTGAATGCGCCTGCGTTGTGGTGGCCTCTGGCGCCTCAAGGTGGGGCTCACGCACTTTCTCCCTAGCAAGGAATGCGCGTGCGCGTAAGCAGGGCGGTTGATCAGTGCCCCCCCCCCCCCCCCCCCGCGAAGAGCGACCCCTAGTGGTGCACCGGCGCGGACCAAAAAATTGCACACTTTCTTGTAAGAGGCATTTACTGAGCGCCCAATGTATGCCTAGCACTGGGCTGGGTGCTGCCGCCTAAGCGAGCAGGATCAATGCAGTCTGTCAGGGAGGCCCTGACCGCCAAGCAGCGGGCTCCTGCAGTCCGCCATGCCACCCCCAACGCCTAGCGCGCCGCTCAGCACACATTGAGCGCCCAATAACTGTTGGACTCCAATGACGCCGCGGAGGCGGCCCCGTCCCCTGCCCGCCCTCCCGCCGCTCCCGCCGGGGCCGCCTGGGAGGCAGGACGCTGGCGTTGCAGGAAGAGCGCGGCGGGGGCGCACCTTTTCTCGGGCCGCGCGGATGGCGGCGCAGGGCATAGGGCCTGGGCCGGGGTCGGGGGCGCCCGCGGGGTTGGAGGCGGCCCGGCAGAAGCTGGCGCTGCGGCGGAAGAAGGT
>NW_022325497.1:0-1279 GCF_002776525.5 Piliocolobus tephrosceles | reverse complement strand
ACCTTCTTCCGCCGCAGCGCCAGCTTCTGCCGGGCCGCCTCCAACCCCGCGGGCGCCCCCGACCCCGGCCCAGGCCCTATGCCCTGCGCCGCCATCCGCGCGGCCCGAGAAAAGGTGCGCCCCCGCCGCGCTCTTCCTGCAACGCCAGCGTCCTGCCTCCCAGGCGGCCCCGGCGGGAGCGGCGGGAGGGCGGGCAGGGGACGGGGCCGCCTCCGCGGCGTCATTGGAGTCCAACAGTTATTGGGCGCTCAATGTGTGCTGAGCGGCGCGCTAGGCGTTGGGGGTGGCATGGCGGACTGCAGGAGCCCGCTGCTTGGCGGTCAGGGCCTCCCTGACAGACTGCATTGATCCTGCTCGCTTAGGTGGCAGCACCCAGCCCAGTGCTAGGCATACATTGGGCGCTCAGTAAATGCCTCTTACAAGAAAGTGTGCAATTTTTTGGTCCGCGCCGGTGCACCACTAGGGGTCGCTCTTCGCGGGGGGGGGGGGGGGGGGGCACTAATCAACCGCCCTGCTTACGCGCACGCGCATTCCTTGCTAGGGAGAAAGTGCGTGAGCCCCACCTTGAGGCGCCAGAGGCCACCACAACGCAGGCGCATTCAGCTGCGGACCACCCCCTCCCCCCGCACTCCAGCCTCGCCACTTCCCCTGCTCGCCCGGCAGGCCTTCGCTTTGCGCACGCGCCGTGTGAGGTAACGGCCGAGAGAGGTAGAGGCACTTTTCCGGCCGGGCCGCGGGGCGTGGCTCTGCGCGCAGCTTGATGAAGAAGTTTCGGCGCCGTGGCGGAATGGCGGCTCCTACCTCCGCGGCGGGCGACGTTATGGGTCCCACAGGTAAGTGGGGCGGGACGCGCGCGTGAGACAGTCCGGCGCCCTGAGGCCTTCCCCGAGCCGCTGCGGAGGCCGTGTCCGTTCCTCCGCGAGCCCCAGGACTCTGGCCGGCCTGGCTGCTTTGCCCTGGCCGGGCAGGCTGGGGAGTGGAGAGCCCCGGCTGAGTCTTCCTGCCACCCCGCTGGGCCATGCCTTTGTGTCACCTTCCCTCGCGGCTCCTGCACTCTGTCCTAGTCCGGTAAGTGTTCATTGAAAGTTAACTTTCCTTGAAGGAGTTGAGGGAAGGAGAGCTTTGTGTTGAAGTTGAGCCTTGGGCTTCACAGGCGGTGTGGGAGGAAGAGCCAGGCGTGGGTCCCAGCTCGACCCTTCCCAGGTGTGCTCGACTTCTCCCAGCCTTGGTTTCGGAGGGTCCGGAAGCCCACGTGGCGGGAGAGTTGGGAACAGGTGGG
>NW_022325496.1:0-14045 GCF_002776525.5 Piliocolobus tephrosceles | reverse complement strand
GGGTTGGAGGCGGCCCGGCAGAAGCTGGCGCTGCGGCGGAAGAAGGTGCTGAGCACCGAGGAGATGGAGCTGTACGAGCTGGCGCAGGCGGCGGGCGGCGCCATTGACCCGGACGTGTTCAAGTGAGCGGGGCGGGAGGGGGCCGCATCCTCGCCAGACACCCCGATCTCTGCTCTCCGGGTTCCCCGGTCCCACTGGTCGGGAGGAGCCCCCCGCGTCCCCCGTCCCCGTCCTTGTCGGGTCTTCAGGGAGGTGGCCGCGCCAGGCGGAGAGGGCTCACCGGCCCCGCGTCTGTCCCCGCCAGGATCCTGGTGGACCTGCTGAAGCTGAACGTGGCGCCCCTCGCCGTCTTCCAGATGCTCAAGTCCATGTGTGCCGGGCAGAGGCTAGCGAGCGAGCCCCAGGACCCTGCGGCCGTGTCTCTGCCCACGTCGACAGTGCCCGAGACCCGAGGTCAGACCTGGGCCCGCTGTCCCTGCCCCAGTGGCGGGGGTGGCGGGCGGGGAGGGGGCAGGCGCGGCACAGCGGCGGCGTGGCCCTGAGTGGCCAGGCGTGTCTGTCGGTCTCGGCCCAGCACCTGCAGGGCCCATCCGTGGGCTCTGCTCCCGGGCTTCGCTACCAGCCTTAGGAGGCACGTCCAGGTCAGGTGGACGCAGAGTGCGTGCCCCAGGGTGGTCCAGGCTGGGTAGGGCTCCTCTGCTTAGCTCCTCCCCACCTCTTCACTCAGGCCTTCATCTTACAAAGTCCGGAATCCAGAAGGTTTGGGATTGGGCGCCATGGCTCACGCCCATAATCCCAGCACTTTGGGACGCCACAGCGGGAGGATCGTTTGAGGCCATGAGTTTGAGACCAGTCTGGGTGGCAGAGTGAGATCCTGTGTCTAAATATGTTTTTCAGAAGACAGTCTCTATCCCTGTCCTGTGGTATACAGCATCCAGGGAAGTGCCCAGGGAGCGGGGCAGGCAGAGGTCTTCCTGCCTGCACCCCACCTAGGCCCAGTTCCTGCGCAGGGGCTTGGCCAGCCCTGGCCAGCTTCCCTCTGATGATTGCAGGAAGGGAGTCAGACGTAGAACTCCCAGGATGCAGAGGCCTGCGGGGTCTGAAGGGCCTCCTCCCTCTCCAGTGTGGTGACTGGGCTGAGCAGATGCTGGGGCTGAGAGTGTCATGGTGGAGCCTCCGTCCCTGCTCATCCTCCCCGCATGTTGCTTCTGCTCCTGATGGCTCTCTCTGAAATGCAGCACAGCGTCCCAGGCCAATGGAAGAAGGCCCAGAGCTGGCTCCCTGCCTGGAAGCACCAGGATACCCACGCAGGCATCCTGAGAAGGCGTGGGGAGCAGGCTGCCTTCATGGGGGGAGTGCCAGGGCCTGGGCACCCACACCCCCTGACCCAAGAGGGCCCGGGCACCTGTGTGCTGGCCTTTTCACTGACCCTCACTGTCTGCTCTCTTTGTGTCTCTCTCTGACCTCCAGAGGCCTCCTTTCTCTCTGCCAGGAACAGTAGCCCCCCCCCAGCAAGTTCCTCCTTTTTCTCCAGCCTGCAGCCTTCGGCCTCTCCCGTTCTGCTCCACAGCCTGGCTGCTGCACACTCGCCTCTCTCTCCAGGCCCCCCGGGTTCCCTCCGCTTCTCTTGCTGCCTGTTCTCTCCTTTTGCAGGTTGCGTTTATTGGCTTATCTCTGGGGGTTGGTGCTCTCCCTTGTTTCCATTTAAACTGCCTGGCCCCAGAAGGCCCAAGCAGCTTTGAGCTGCAAGGGCAGGACCATGCAGGCCACCGCTACCCTGCCGCTTAGCAGCAGGGCAGAATTTCTGATTCGGTTTATTAGAGACCTGGTATGGCAGTCTCTAGACCCCACAGTTGGGCTGGCATCCGGGCACAGGACCAACACCCCCACACTCCAGAGGCGAACTGTGGTGAGTGTAAAGAGCCCCGCTCCAGGGGAGGACAGCTGGCCAGGGTGCGGTGTGCTGTGCTGGAGAGCACAGCCACGACTGCTGTGCTTGTCACCTCGGCCTCTTAGAAGTTGCCCCCTACCCGGACAGGAAGTCTGGAGGCTGAAACAGAGAGTCCCACCTTCCCCGAGTCTCCTGGATGCCATCTCACACAGATGCCATGTGCTGGTCCCATGGCCACACTCCGGCACTCAGCCCCATTGCCCGCCTCACTCCTGAGTTGGGGCCACTTTCCAGTGTCACCAGGTGTGATCAGGGGCCCAGAGCCAGCGGCCTGTGAGAGCCCAGGGGTCTTTGGTCACACCTCCTGCATGCGCCTCCCGACAGCGCCCACCTCACTGCCACCCAGAGCTCAGGCCCAAGGGAGGGTGGAGGGGACTGAGGGACAGGCCTGGAGTAGGGGTGTATGGACTGCAGGCTGAGATGAGCAATTGAGGGTCAAGTTGCCAGCAGGAGGGAGAAACTGGGAACAGAGTCCCTGTCACTCCAGGGGAAGTTGCTGCTCACTCAGCACTCAGGGGCCCTGGGTGCCAGGCCCAGCTCTCAGGGCAGAGGGCGTGGCAGGGAAGTGAGATGGTCACACTCAGTTCAGTGAGAGGCAGTGAGGAAAACTGCCAGTGAGACCAGCATAGTGGCTCACCCCTGTAATCCCAGCACTTTGGGAAGTCAAGGCAGGTAGATCCCTTGAGCTCAGGAGTTCAGGACCAGCCTGGGAAACATAACAAGACCCCATCTCTACAAAAAGTACAAAAACTAGCCAGGCAGGGCCAGGCGCGGTGGCTCACACTTGTAATTCCAGCACTTTGGGAGGCCGAGGCAGGCATATCATGAGGTCAGGAGATTGAGACCATCCTGGCTAACACAGTGAAACCCCGTCTCTACTAAAAATACAAAAAAAAAATTAGCCGGGCATGGTAGCGGGCACCTGTAGTCCCAGCTACTCAGGAGACTGAGGCAGGAGAATGACGTGAACCCGAGAGGTGGAGCTTGCAGTGAGCCATGATCACACCACTGCACTCCAGCCTGGGCGACAGAGCGAGACTCCTCCTCCTCAAAAAAAAAAACTAGCCAGGCAGGCGTGGTGGTGGTGCCCATCTATAGTCCCAGCTACTTGGGAGGCTGACGTGGGAGGATCGCCTGAGCCTGAGGGAGATGTTGCAGTGAGCTGAGAGCTTGTGACTGGACTCCAGCCTGGGCAACAGAGCAAGACCCTGTCTCAAAAAAAAAAAAAAAAAGAAAAAAGAAAAACCGCTAGCAACGGAGATGGGAGGAGGCTTCAGAGCCCAGAGAGCAGCAAGGGTTACACGGGGCGGAGCAGGAAGGGGGCAGTCAACAGAGCTCCACAGGTGTGAGCTGTGGCGGTGGGAGGGGGTGGGTGAGGCAGAGTGCTGTCCAGGTGCTGTTAGGCCCGGGGTGGGAGGAGGCAGGTGGGGGGCACAGTCAAGATGTATGTGGGGGTTGCGGCACTGGAAATGCAGGCATAGAGGGGCCGGGAGGATTGGGGGTGCCGTGTGAGCGAGTGGGGGCTTCGAGAGAATTTACCCAAGGACAGGAGTGGCCTGGAGTGCTGGGCCCTTCGGGGTCTTTTGTTCCTCGAGGGCTCTGTCCTGGAAGCATAGCCCAGGTCCGGTCCTATAGGCTGGGAGGCAGAAAGCCAGAACATGAGGGCCCGGGGGATAGAGTGGAACCTGAGGAGGAGGTGGAAGGGAATGGGGCCACACCAGGAGTGCTGAGTGAGAGGCAGAGGCCACAGATGGAATGCTGAGAGCTCTCTGAGGCCCACATGTTACAGCATCTGACCACACGGAGCTCCAGCTGCCCTGGTAATGGCAGAATCTGGGGTGGAGGACATAAGGGGGTTGTCAGAGTGATCCAGCTGGGGGGCATGGAGGCCATAGATTTCCCACAGGACTCGGGTGTGGAGTTCTCCAGGCTGTGGGCCAGGCCCACTCGAGCTTGCCTCTGTGAGCTGCAGCAGGCACCCTGGGTCCTCTGGATGCCTGTGCCCCAGCCATCCAGACCGCCTGGGGAAACCACCACCACCAGATTCACTCATACCCACAGGGAAGGGGAAACAGAAAACCCCAGAAGCACAGAGGGGTGATGCTTGTCTTGGTAAGAGTCTGGAGTCACTGAGGGAAAAAGTGACTATTTAAGTTTTCTATTTTCAAGCATTCTATTTAAGTTTAGGGAAACTATACATTTTAAAAGTTGTCCAGAGCATGCACGTAAGATGACACTTTGGAGTGTGGAAGCCGTGAGTCTCGCCTGAGCTGTGCTGCCTGATACAGGAACCTCGAGCCACACATGGCTGGGGTGGTCATTGCACTGCATGTGTTATGCACAGCAGATGCCAAAGGACTGGTACAAAAGGGAATGCAAAAAGCCCACCACACCTTGGTAGGCCGAGGCTGCTGGATCTCTTGAGCTCAGCAGTTCAGGACTAGCCAGGACAACACGGGGAGACCTAATCTCTACAAAAAATACAAACATTAGCAGGGCATGGTGGCACATATCTGTAGTTCCAGCTACTTGGGAGGCTGAGGTTGGAGGATAGCTTGAGCCTGGAAGGTTGAGGTTGCAGTGAGCTGTGACTGCGCCACTGCACTCCAGCCTGGGTGAGAGAGTGAGACCCTGTCTCAAAAATAAACAAAAAAACCCAAAGTGAATGAGGCTGGGCATTGGTTCACACCTGTAATCCCAACACTTTGGGAGGCTGAGGCAGGAGCATCACTTGAAGCTTGGAGTTTGAAACCAGCCTGAGCAACAGCAAGACCCCACCCATCTCTACAAACAAGAAAAAGAACAAAGGTGAATGCAACATCTTATGAATAACTTATGTACTGATTACATATTGAAATAATATGTTGGATATTTTAGATTGATTAAAGTATTTGAGCTAATTCTGCATTTTCTTTTACTACTTATTTATTTTTGAGACAGTCTCTGTCACCCAGGCTGGAGTGCAGGGGCCACTCATAGCTCACTGCAGCCTCAACCTCCTGGGTTCAGGCAATCCTCCCACCTCCTCTTGAGTAGCTGGGACTACAGGTGCACACTACCACACCTGGCTAATTTTTTTATTTTTTTGTAGAGATGGAGGTCTCACTATGTTGTCCCAGCTGGTCTCTAGCTCCCGGCCTCAAAGGACCCGCCTTGGCCTCCCAAAGTACTGGAATTACAGGCATGAGCCACTGACCCCTGCTGAGCCAGGCTGTTTTTAACATTCAATGGTCATTGACTATCTTTGGGCTTAGGAGGGCCCTCCAGGGACCAGGCCTAGGGGCATCAGTCACCCCACCCTCACACCCCAACCTGCAGGCACAGTTGGTTCAATCCCACTGTCTAGCCCGTCTGACTTAGTGGCCCCTCCTGAGGGAGCAGGGCTAAGCCAAGCTGGTTTTCCCACTGCACGGCACTGCAGACCATTCTATTCTGGGCCTTCTCATCCTTCATAAATTGAGGAGGCCTGAACAGGGCTCCCCACTAACCCCGAGAGCATGTAATTCCTGAAGACCCAGGATTTTCTTAATATCAATTATGGCTTAAAGTTACGTTGGTTTCACATTTACAGGGTTTGTCAACCCTGTCAGATTTAAAGATAAGCATTATTAGCCAGGTGTGGCCCCATGCTTGTAGTCCCAGCTACTTCGCATGAGTTTGGGGCAGCAGTGAACTGTGATTGCATCACTGCACTCTAGCCCAGGTGACAGAGCAAGACTCAGTCTCTAAAACCCCCTCTGCCACCACTCAAAACAAAAAAAAACAAACAAACATCATTTGCTCTTTTCTGCTTCCCTCTCATCCTTGTTTCCAGAACGGACCGGGTCATTACTGAGGGGAGGAGAGGAAACTCAGATGGCGGCAAACTGAAGGGAAGCTGGCTCTGAGTCAGGCCCAGGTCTGTGGCCTGCTACGCGGCAGGCTGTGGGGAGCTAGGCATTAGTAACCTCGAGAGCACACGGGCGCCTAAGCACCCAGGTTAGGCCGCAGCTGCAGAAGATCTGCCTCTGTCTGGCCTGGCCTGGCCTGGCCTGCGGAGGGACTGTGGCCTCAGGAGGATGCTGGCCCAGTGTGGGAGCTGCTGCAGGGTGGCGGGTCCTGTCTGCTCATGGAAGACAGAATCCTCACCCCTTGACCAGTCAGTGGAGACTAGAATAATGGCAGTTTGTACCACAAGAGATGCGTGGTGGCTGTTCTCTGCTTTGTGCCATTTTCACGAGTCACTGCTGGGCTGAGGTGGCCAAACGTCACCCACCACGTGTTCTTAACTGCGCTCCTCCTTGACTCAGGGCAACCCCGACTCCATCTTTGTGGAGTCAAGTGTGCCAGGCTGTTCCAAGCACGACACTGCTATAACCCTCACCACCCACCAGGCAAGAATGAGCAAAGATCTCATTCTCTGAGGAAGAACTCCCCAGAAACTCATAAGGAGGGCTGTCCTGTCCCTGCAGGGTATGGGGAGAATTTTGTGGTATTAGCATCGAAAGGGAGCTAGAGGTACCTCTGGAAGAGCCAGGGTCCACGGCATCTCAGACACAGGAGTCTCTGCTTGTTCAAGGTGACAGATGGTGAAACAGAAATGACCTAATGGATCCCTAAACACCCGGTTACATCTTTTCTCCAGGAATGCAGTTTCCCATTGCAAACTATTTGACTACACTTGATAAGAGGCCAGGGAAGGACCAGGATTGAGGCTGGGTGTTCTGTTGGCTGAACCCTTGTCTGGAGTCACCCTGAAAGTGGCGGCAGGGGAGTTCCTGCAAGGGACTGCCCCAAACCTTTCCAGCATGAGAGCCAGTTGGGATTCCAAAGGAAGAAACACTTAATGCCAGAGTGGTCAGTCCAAAGCATTTGTTAGGGAACTTACATGCAGAGGGGGGCTGCAGTGTGCCCTCATGAGGGACAGCCAGGAAAGAGGTTGTGCCTGGGCACACCACACTGAGGGGGTGGGGTGTGGAGTTTCTATGAGAGTGCAAGGAATCTGGCTGGGGTGGGACCGGTTTCCACATGCTTAGCAACACGTCAGATCTTTCAGTGTTCCAGGTAACAACCTAAACCTGTGTCAGTGTCTGGGAAGATGCAAGCCCCAGCCAGGGTTTCAGCCTGCAGGGGGAGCATGTAGCTGATTAGGTCAGAGTGGTCAAGGCACTCAGTCAGGACAAAGGAAACGCTGGGGGGACGAAATGGGGGACCCAACACTGAGGCAGGGGACACATGCCCTGTTTAGAGCCCATGGGGCAGACCCTGCCAGGCCAGAGCAGGGGAGAGCCCTGGCCAAGGCACTCCGCACAGCGAGCCTGCCATCCGGGTACATTTGTACCTTGCAGGGTCCTCTCAGTCAGTCTTGCTGATGCTGTCAACACCCTGAGCCCAGGGAAATCCATCCCACTAAAATAAAGCTCTGGCCCAAGTGTGGTTGCAGATCTTTCTTGGCTATCTTAAAGAGTAAGCAAATTACAAATCAAAGAATCTCTGAACCAGTGGTCTTCATCCGAGAAAGATTCTGGTGGTCAGAAGGAAAGTCTCAAGCATTCAGACTGTGGCAGGAACCCTGTCATGGAATCTGGCTGCTAAACCCGAAAGCAAGAGGGTTGACCACTGTTTGCGGAACACTCGGGTAGGTAGGAAACAATGAAAGAGCTTCCGAAATCAAAAGCAGAAACCCAACTCCAGGACTTGGTGACGGCAGTACTTCCTGCCCGTCACCATCTGGGGCAGCTCAGACGTACAGTCCACGTGGATGCACCTTGAGGATGAGGCAGCGCCACCCTGCTGCTGCTGCGGCTGATGGCAGCGTCCGGGCAGACTAGGGTTGCTGTCCAGGCCAGGTGTGCACCAGCCGCACCTATCTTTCCCTAAATGGACCCGTGGCATGTGTCCTTTCAAAACGTTCCCTTGGCAGTGTGCTCCTTGCATGGCTTTGCTCCTGGGACACATCCTCAAGGGTCCCCTGCACACAACCAAGGGCTTCTGGGGCACGACCTGTCTTCAGTGGTTCTGAGTCTCAGGACATGGGGCTGATGCAGAGCCTCTAGCTGCAGCAGCCTTGATGGAAATGTGTAGACACAAATGTTGCCTAAGGAGCACGAGTACCGCAGGTGCTGCAGTGACGGAGCTCGCCCATTCCTAATCATTGTGCTTTGTGTCTCCTCAGGGAGAAACAAAGGCAGCACTGCCCTCGGGGGAGCATTGGCCCTGGCGGAACGCAGCAGCCGCGAAGGATCCAGCCAGAGGATGCCACGCCAGCCCAGCGCTACCAGACTACCCAAGGGGGGGCGGGCCTGGGAAGAGCCCTATGCGGGGCAGCACCTAGGATGGGGCAGAGACTTGTCACATCTTTGTTCCCAGCAAAGGCTACGTGTTATCTCCTTCAGTTAATAATAAACCTTTCTGAGATGCAGAGGGTCCAGGTCAGATGTTCTCTAACTTTTTTTTTTTTTTAATATTAAGGCATAGACTTAGAATGAGTTTTCTGGACTCAAAGGTATCTGGACTGCCAGGTCTTTTATAAACAGATGTCAACAAGCTTCACTTGAAGTGAAATGTGGGAGGTTTTTTGTTTGTTTGTTTGTTTTCGAGAGACGGAGTCTCTGTCGCCCAGGCTAGATTGCAGTGGTGTGATCTCAGCTCACTGCAAGCTCTGCCTCCCGGGTTCATGCCTTTCTCCTGCCTCAGCCTCCTGAGTAACTGGGACTACAGGTGCCCGCCACCATGACCGGCTAATTTTGTTGTATTTTTAGTAGAGACGGGGTTTCACCGTGTTAGCCAGGATGGTCTCGATCTCCCACCTCATGGGAGGTTTTCTACCAAGACAGCTGACAGTGCTGAGGGACAGGGTGGCTGTGTGCGTGCAGAGAGGGCGAATGCTGCCCTCCAGGTTACGGTGGAGCACTGGGGTCAGCATGGATGTGTTGTGACCTTCTGCGGGTCATGAATGCTGTGCAGAACTTGGGGAATACCCTTTCCCCCTCTAAAATGTCCTGACCTTACACATTTGACCCACAGCTTTAGAGACTTCACGGACGAGCCCCATCCACAGACCTCCAACGCTTCACTTCTAGTCTCTTCCTTTTGGCCAGCATGACCCATCAATAAAGAAGCCCAAACCCTCGCAAATTCAATTGAAAACCCTGACTCTGCTTTCCTAGAATTTAGGAAATCTACACTTTGAACGCTTGGCTTTGAAGAAACACTGTTTTCCCCTGGTCCGTTTACTTCCGTGGCAGCTGCTTAAGTATGTACAGTCCTGCTGCACCCAACCCCACGCCAGCAGGGCAGGCTGGCACCCCACTGCTGTCCATGCAGTCTCTGGGGTCCCACCAGCTCCTGTAAGGCAGAACTAAGCTGCATGACACACAGAGGTCTTGGTTTTGTACAGAACCTTTAATTGCAAACAACTTGAAAGCAGCCATCCTGGGGGTGGCAGGGGAGAACTCACCGCACCCTCCCCTCAGTATTCTTCGCCTTCCTCAGCCTCAGCTTCCACGGAATCCACGCCCACCTCTTCGTAATCCTTCTCCAGAGCTGCTAGGTCCTCCCGGGCCTCAGAGAACTCTCCCTCTTCCATGCCTTCGCCCACGTACCAGTGCACAAAGGCCCGCTTGGCATACATGAGATCGAACTTATGGTCCAGGCGGGCCCAGGCCTCCGCGATGGCCGTGGTGTTGCTCAGCATGCACACGGCCCGCTGCACCTTGGCCAGGTCTCCCCCAGGGACCACTGTGGGGGGCTGGTAGTTAATGCCCACCTGCCGGAGAAGGGAAATGAAGCAGTCTGTGAAGCTTATATCAAACCTAGAAATGGTAGCTACTTTTCCTCCAACAGAAGACAAGGAGAATGTCACCTTGTAGGTGACAAGGAGAATACTCAGTTCACCTCACAAACGTCACTAAGCCCTTCTCTGCGCCAGGCAGGGTGATAGTTCCAGATGGAGAACACAGAAAGGAACCTTGGAGGTAGCCACCCTGGTGGGATCCTAAGCTACCTAAACGGCTGTGTCCTAGTACCTGTGACATGTGATAGGTGCCCAGGTGAAGACAGTCTTCCCTCTGAAAATGTATGCTGCTTGTCTTCTTTGTAGATTACAATTAAATTCTGTAGCTAAACTTTTTCCACCCAGATAGATTCAGAGTACACATCTCTTCCCCATGCTATCACAAGGAACATCATACCCACTTCTGACCCACAAAACAAGCCACTGTGGATATGCAAAGGTAGCAGATCATGGGTCAAGAGTCCTATGAATGCTGCTACCACAGCATCAGGAAGTGGTCGAAGTGGTCCATGTGCCTGCCTAAGTAGGGGCTGGCATTCCAAGGTGGTAACCAAAGGGGAAGCATTCCAAGTTTCAGAACTCGGGATTAACATGACCTGAGGTCCTAGCAGCAGTGCACAGGGTCAACTAGAGCAGGGATCAGCACACTTGTTCTATAAATGACAACATCAGGCCAGGTGTGGTGGCTCAAGCCTGTGACCCCAGCACTTTGGGAGACTGAGGCGGGCAGATCACGTGAGGCCAGGGGTTTGAGACCAGCCTGGCCAACATGGCGAAACCCCATGTCTACTAAAAATACAAATACTAGCTGGGTGCAGTGGCTCATGCCTGTAATCCAGCACTTGGGAGGCTAAGGCGGGTGGATCACCTGAGGCCAGGAGTTCGAGACCAGCCTGGCTAACATGGCAAAATCCCATCTCTACTAAAAATAAAAAAATTAGCAGGTGCCTGTAATCCCAGCTACTTGGGAGGCTGAGGCAGAGAACTTCTTGAACCTGGGAGGTGGAGGATGCAGTGAGCCAAGATCGCGCTACTGCACTGCAACCTGGGTGACAAAGCGAGACTGTCTCAAAAAAAAAAAATTACCCGGGCGTAGTGGTGCATGTCTGTGGTCCCAGCTACTCGGGAGGCTGAGGTGAGAGAATCGCTTGAGCCTGAGGGCAGAGGTTGCAGTGAGCCAGGATCACACTACTGTACCTCAGCCTGGGGTACAAAGCAAGACCCTATGTCAAAAAATAAATAAATAAATAAATAAATCTCACCACAGATATATAGTGTGATGACTCAGAAAGAGAGTTCAAAAGACATCACTGGGCTGGGCCCAGTGGCTCACGACTGTAATCCCAGCACTTTGGGAGGCTGAGGTGGGCAGATCGCCTGAGGTCAGGAGTTCAAGACCAACCTGGCCAACATGGTGAAACCCCGTCTCTACTGAAAATACAAAAATTAGCTGGGTGTAGTGGCGGGTACCTGTAATCCCAGCTACTTGGGAGGGTGAGGCCGGAGAATTGCTTGAACCCGGGAGGCAGAGTTGCAGTGAGCTGAGATCATATCACTGCACTCCAGCCTGGTCGACAGACCAAGACTGTCTCAAAAAAAAAAAAAAAAAAAAAATTCAGTGATTCAGTTATCAACTCTGGTTCACTACTTTATGCCCACATGCCTAGCCCATGGAACAGGGATACTCTTCCCAAAGGATGTGGGCCTTCAGGGACAGTGTTATTTTGTGCGTCTGCTGCTTGCGGAAAGTCCTGCACATCACCCAGTCATACCTTAAATCCAGTCGGGCACCAATCCACAAACTGGATAGTGCGCTTGGTCTTGATGGTGGCGATGGCCGCGTTGACGTCTTTGGGGACCACATCCCCCCTGTACAACATGCAGCAGGCCATGTACTTGCCATGGCGAGGGTCACACTTGACCATCTGATTGGCTGGCTCGAAGCAGGCATTGGTGATCTCGGCCACGGACAGCTGCTCGTGGTAGGCCTTCTCGGCTGAGATGACCGGGGCGTAGGTGGCCAGGGGGAAGTGGATGCGGGGGTATGGCACTAGGTTGGTCTGGAATTCCGTCAAGTCCACATTCAGGGCCCCATCGAATCGCAGGGAGGCCGTGATGGAGGACACGATCTGCCCAATCAGGCGATTGAGGTTGGTGTACGTGGGACGCTCGATGTCCAGGTTGCGCCGACATATGTCATAGATGGCTTCATTGTCGACCATGAAGGCGCAGTCAGAATGTTCCAGGGTCGTGTGGGTGGTCAGGATGGAGTTGTAGGGCTCCACCACGGCCGTGGAGACCTGGGGGGCTGGGTAAATGGCAAACTCTAGCTTGGACTTCTTGCCGTAATCCACTGAGAGCCGCTCCATGAGCAGAGATGCAAACCCAGAGCCAGTGCCGCCCCCAAAGCTGTGGAAGATGAGGAAGCCCTGCAGTCCCGTGCACAGATCTGCCTGAGAGAAACCAGACAACGTGAGTCAATGCCTGTGGAAGCCACACAACCAACCTCCAACAAGCCAGGGCCACTTCTCTTTGCCTCTGAAGACTTGATATGGATTCAAATCATCCATAATAAACACGTAGTACACTTTGAAGCAAAGAAAAGCAGACAAAGATCTACAGAAAAATCACCATTGCAGACTCAGTAGGACTCAAGATGCTGGTCTAAGTTTTTGTTTGTTTGCTTGTTTGTGATGGAATCTTGCTCTGTTGCCCAGGCTAGAGTGCAGTGGTGCAATCTCAGCTCACTGCAACCTCTGCCTCCCAGGTTCAAGCAATTCTCCTGCCTCAGCCTCTCAAGTAGCTGGGAGTATGGGTGTGCACCGCCACACCCAGCTAAGTTTTGTATTTTTAGTAGACATAGAGTTTCACCATGTAGGCCAGGCTGGTCTCAAACTCCCGACCTCAGGTGATCCACCCACTTCAGCCTCCCAAAGTGCTGGGATTACACGTGTGAGCCACCGCGCCTGGCCAACATGCTGATCTAAATTTTGATAAAATGACCTCCCTTTCACCTTCCAAGAACTACCCTCCCATGCAAGACAATGGCCACATGAAACCTTCTCTTCTTACCAGTTTGCGGATCCGGTCCAGAACTAGGTCAACAATCTCCTTGCCGATGGTGTAATGGCCTCTGGCATAATTATTGGCTGCATCTTCTTTCCCAGTGATCAGCTGCTCAGGATGGAAGAGCTGCCTGTAGGTCCCTGTGCGCACTTCATCTACAAAAGAGACAGTGTGTGCTATGAATCTTTAAGGCCTGTACTCACCAAGATGGACACATTCCAGGACTGTTCACTTCTACAGAGTACATGCTGTTCAAAGTACATGACCTACAAGTCATAGGTCAACAGTGGCAGCATCTGGTAGACAATGTCTCTGTGTGATAACCAAACTGCATATGCAATTTATGACTTTACGAAGTTACACTCAGCTTGTGGTATAAATGTCAGCACAACCAGTTCCTAGTGAAAGAAAATAAGCTCTCACACTCCTACGCAGGTACATAATTCTTTCCTACGTGTAGCTACATCAAAGGCTGTAAGTTAAAAACTCTTACAACCTGGGAAGTCACCAGATCAGTGTGACTTCTGCAGGGCAGTCGCATCAGGGCACCCTGGATGACCTGGGTCTCACAGGCTTTCAGGTGATGCGGTCATTTCCTGGGGGACCACTGAAAGGTGCTGCCTCTTGGCAGCTCTCTTTGGAAACTACCTCAGGCTGCTATTCTGAAGGAAGCAAATGACTGTTCTGTACTTACCTTCTATGCCTAAGATGCAGGTCAAGACTCTGGTGCACCAGCATAAAAGAGTGCAGAGCATTCAGGAGGGAACCAAGCCTACTGTACCCTGCAGGCAGGGCCATCTGAGCAGGGCTGAGGCAGCCACAAGGGAATCTCTCCACAGCCCATCTTACTGCTGGCAAAGCAGCTTTTCCCTGTAGGTCAGGTTTTCCTAGATTAGGAGCCAAGTCTCACAGACACTTTCATCACGAACCTTTCAGTTTCTCTCCTAACAACGCCACGGGCATATGCCTGTCCATCCCATCCTTTCGGCAGGAGGATTCAAAGGAACCCACGCGGGGCTTTACCACTGCTCTCCCACCCTCTCAGGAAAGCTGCCATCCAGTGCCCAGGCACCTACCGACCACAGTGGGCTCCAGGTCCACAAACACTGCTCTGGGCACATGCTTGCCAGCCCCAGTCTCACTGAAGAACGTGTTGAAGGAGTCGTCCCCGCCACCAATGGTTTTATCACTTGGCATCTGACCATCGGGCTGAATTCCATGTTCAAGGCAGTACAGTTCCCAGCAGGCATTGCC